>NC_056726.1:1168009197-1168309197 GCF_019279795.1 Protopterus annectens
CCTATAGCTGTGCCAGTGGAGAGTCTTATTGAGGATCTGGAGAGTAAGGGAGCGACCAGCCCCAGACTGAATGTGATCTCTGTGTGCTCTTAAGGGAAATTGCACTTTACTGTGTGTATTTGTTATCCTTTCCTTTTGTATATGATGCCGTCTCTGGTGTTAGTAATGAGGATTGAGGCTTCTTGATTGTTGGGCTAGGGCCCGGGTGTCACAGGCTGTATAACACATGGAAAAAATCATGGCAAAACTTGGAGGTGCAGCACCCAGCAGGATAAAAACACTCTCATCAAAATAAACAGACAACTCAAAGGACAAATAAAGTGTACCAAAGTCAAATTTCAGGTAAATTTGGCCTCCCAGGCCAAAGACAACCACAAGGCATTCTTAGCTATGTCTGCAACCTCAAGGCAATACATAATTGTGTGCAGAGCTCATTGTAAATGGACCCACCTATACTGAGCCAGAAGATATAGCAATCCTACTGGCCAATAAATTAAGCTCTAATTTTGCCCCTCTTTCCCCCTCAACCTCCCGTCAAGAAATACCATCAACTATAACTCCCCCTGCTATCAGTACAGAACAGGTCCTTAATGTTCTCCCTAAGGCCAAGAACACTGTAATATGCACAGACAATATCCTAGGATGCCTTCTAAATAGCAAGAAACAATCTATCAGTCCCTCTGGAATTGCTATTTAACTGTAGCCTCCAAACAGGCTTCATGCCTCATGAATGGAGAACAGCAACAGTCCTCCATCTGCATAAAGGTGGACCATCAACAGACCCTGGAAACTACAGACCCATAAGTCCCACTTGTCTTATATGCATGGAAAGAATTATGATGGAAATGATAATTTCTGATGTAGTAAACCTCCAGACACTGGACCCAACCCAGTCTGGTTTCATCAAAGGCAGGTCATGCCTACTCAACCTGGTAAGCAATGGACGATGGCAAAATGGTTCACACTGCCTACCTTGACCTGGCCAAGGCGTTTGATACAATACTCCACTCAGTCATTGTTGACACACTCAAAAGGTTAGGTACAAACCTGTATGTCACATGGTGGATAGTCAGCTGGCTCACAGACAAGACCCAGGGAGTTAGAATTGGGGAGTCCTACTCTACAAAGAAGCCAGTCACAAGTAGAACCCCTCAGGGATCGGTTCTTGCACTGCCCCTTTTTGGCACTTACTTCTGTGAATCAAGGCCAGTGTCAATGGTGTCTGGCCAACTAAATTTACAGATGATTGGAAATTAGAAGCTGTCATTGAATCAAGCACTGACACAACTGTTCTTCAGGTGGGGCTGACACAGACAAACGACTGGTGTCAGAGCCATGGACTAAAACCATATATCAAGATATGCATAATATTATCCTTCACAAAGTCATCCACCCCTGGTGACTATCATTATTTTTATTTTATTTAACATTTGTTTACTGGGAAAGTCCAACTTGGAACAAGCCAATTTTCAGCAGAGGCCCAGGGAGTAACACTCCAGACGCGCATGTCTTTGTAATGTGGGAGGAAACTGGAGCACACCTACACAAATGCAGGGAGGACATGCAGACTCCACACAGAAGGCACCCCTGCTGAGAATCGAACCAGAGAACCACTTGCTGTGAGGTGACAATGCTAACAGCTATGCCAGTGCACCATACTGACAACACACCCCTTAGAGATGACCCAGTATTCAGGGACTTAGGGACATACATAGACAGTAATCTAGCCTTTGACCATCATGTGTCTACAGTAGTGAGGAAATCTTTCTGTGTTGCACAACTCATAAACAAAGGTATGGCATCTAAGTCCAAGGAAGTCATTGTTCAACTGTATTCAGTATTCATCAGACCTATCACTGAGTACAATGCCCCCTTTGGTATGTACCAAAGTAGGCATATCCAACAATTGGAACGTCCACAGAGG
The DNA here is from genome assembly GCF_019279795.1 of Protopterus annectens. Lineage (NCBI taxonomy): Eukaryota > Metazoa > Chordata > Ceratodontiformes > Protopteridae > Protopterus > Protopterus annectens. Next base: position 1,168,011,122 of record NC_056726.1, read on the forward strand.
TTCCTCAATAAAAGAATACAAGGCATAAGTAAAATGTCCTATGCAGACTGCCTCAAGGCCCTATCCCAGTAGTCTGTCTCCTATAGGCTTTTGTGGGGAGATCTATGCCTGGAATACAGGGCATTGCCAGACCCCACGCTGATGGAGCTCCTGCATATCCATAAAGCAAACAGCACCAGAATTACCCATTCTAATGACTTAAACCTTACCTGTGATATAAATAGGACCTGCTGGAGAGACAGGCATGTATCCCAGAGATTTTCCCATCTCTGGAACAGGATTTCCATCCATGTGAAGCAGAGTTTATCCCTAACCCAATTCAAATGCAGCTTGGACAATTGGATGGGGAACAGCAAATTCTAATGGACACAGGCAGCCTGTAAATGGTAAATCTCCCAGGCCCCTGCTTGCAAATATTTCATTTCCCAAGCCCATGTTTACACTTGTCAAGGGTATCAGAACTTGTCAGACACTTGGGATGCATGGCTAGGCTTAAAAAGGCCCCTGTGTTTGTTAGCCTAGTAAACACCTATGGCCATATGAAACTATCTGCATATTGAATCAATGTGTCTTCACAAGAAGATGAATGTAGGTTACTCATAAAAATATTGAATAGTAGAGGGCTAAGGGTGGATCCTAGTGGGATTCCTGTTAAAGTGGGAAGGTTCACAGGGATGGTTCCTTGCCATTTTACAGTTTGTCGCCTGTTGGCAAGGTAGGTAAAAAAACATTGAATAGATGGAGATGATAGACCCAAGGTGGAAAGTTGATTGAGGAGTTTATTGTGAGAGACCATGTCAAATGTTTTTTTTTTTTGCTCAACAAATTTTTATTTTGTTTTTTGAGAAGAAAATAAAAAAACAGTAAAATTAGATTACAATTCAATAATAGTAAAAGGAACAAAAACATTATTTACAATATTTACAAGTGACCCAAAGGAGAAACAGTACAATAATAATTAATAACAAAATCCAGAGAAGAAGAAGAGAAAAAAAAAAAAGTCCACAAAAGTCTATATCTCTTTGAACTCATATGATGGAGATTGTGTCTAGTTGCATTTCTTCTATGAGTGTATGTATTTTATTCCAGAGGTTGTCTGACCATTTTCTGGGGAACATTCTTTCTTCCTTGACTTTTATCTCCTTTTGTGCAGTCTCCTTAAGTAGAAATATAAAGTCTTCAAAACACGGAGGAGTTGCAGATTTCCATTTCCTTGTGATACACTTTCTGGCAACCGCCAGAATAGTACACTAAAAGATATTGATCTCTTTTATTCATAACTACTAATTCATCTATATTCAAAAAAATTAAAGACTTTGTTAAAACAAATGTATCATTATAAATAGCTTGAAGAAAATTGCCAATTTTCTCCCAAAACGTTTTAATACAATCATAAAATATATGAGACCAATCCGCTTCACAGCTTAAAGAGCATCTCCAACAAATAACATTTTGATTTGAGTTGAATTTAGCTATTTTATTTGGAGTATAAAAGGCTCTATGCAAAAATTTCCAGGTGAAGATTCGCCATGTTTGTGTATTAGAAGTTAGTTTAATGGAGTATAGAAGATTATTTTTACAATCGTTTGACAGATTTGTTGATACACCTCTAGATATAAAATTCCAAGTGCTTTGATCTATTTTAGCCTTGTAGACTATTAAAATCTTGTATAGTTTAGATGTTGAATTTGGCCAGTTATGGTTATCATAAATCAGTTCTTGAATATAGTTTATAAGTTTTGGCTTAGACTTGAAGGACGAATCATTAATAATTTTGCATAAATTTTTAGAGTAGAGTAAAATTTTCTGAGACTTACTCTGTCTACATTTATTATATTAAATTCATTTGTAACTTGTTGACTAGTTAATGTTTTAAGATTATTTATGCATTGGGCCCAACATATGAGATTATTAGATTCCCAATTAATGAGGGTGTTATCATGAATTTTCTTTTTAAATTTCTTTGATGTATTAAATGGTAATAACAGTTCAAACCATACTTCTATGTCAGGATTTGAGTTTATAAAGGATCTGAATAAATTATAAATATTATTTAAATATGATAGATTAGTAGGTTTTGTTATGTTATTTTGAAGATTAATGCATAATATATGCCAAAATCTATTTTTGTGAATATAGTGTGATGTATTATTTATTATTTTGTTTTCATTTAAAAAAAATAATTATATGCAGAGATTTCCAAGCAGAAGAGAAATTTGGATTTACCCAGTTTAAAACTAGTTTAAAAATGGAGGCTTTGATATACGTCTCTATATCTGGAAAATTAATTCCCCCTAATTCCCATGGTCTAATGTGATGAGAAAAAGCAATTCTATTCCTTTTTGGATACCAAAGAAAACAATAGGCTTTTGCTAATTTCTTTCAGAATTTTTTTATTTGGAATTATAGGTATTGCTAGTGCTATATAATTTATTTGTGGTAGAAGAATCATTTTTATTAGCTGCAATCTGTCCTCAAATTTTAGAATCAATTTATTCCAATTTTCCGTATGTGTTCTTATTGAGTTTAAAATTTTATTATAGTTTAGTGTCAGAGTAGTATCTATTTTATCAGATATAATAATTCCTAGATATTCTAAAGTAGAGACTTTTTCTCCAAGTATATGATATCTACTCAAGTGAAGGTCCCCCTTTCTGTTAAATAAAATATGTTTTGATTTAGATTTATTAAAACAAAGGCCAGAATTTAGAAAAAAAATTTCCACTTGCATTTCTAGTTCATGAAGAAATTCATTATTTGGTGATAAAGTTAGTAGTATATCATCGGCAAACAACATAACCTTGGAGTTAAATTTATTATGAATACTTAAGCCTTCAATTTTTGAGTCACTGCGTATTGTAATTGCAAATAGCTCTATTCATAAGGCAAAAAGAATGGGAGACATAGGACAACCTTGTTTAGTGCCTTTAGTTATTTTGAAAACTTCTGATGTAAATGGACCTAATTTTACATAGGCCAAATTATCTTTATATATATTCTTTATCATATTAATAAAATTTAGAGGAAACTCAAAAAGTTCTAGAATTCTAAATAAGTAGTCCCAATTCACTGAATCAAATGCTTTTTCTATATCTAGCGTGATTATGACAGCCTCTATATTATCTCTATTTAATATTTCAATAATGGTTAGGATTCTTTGTATATTGTCATAAGCATGTCTGCCATAGATGAAGCCTGTTTGGTCCTCATTTATGATTTGAGTCAAGGATTTTTTAATTCTATTGACTAATATAGACATAAACAATTTGTAATCTTTATTAAGTAGAGAAATCGGTCTATAAGAGCTACAATGGGAGGGGTCCTTGTTCTCTTTTTTTATTGGAGTAATTAATGAATATCGCCAGGAAGGTGGAATTATGTTTTGAGCTTGAATTTCATTTAGAGACTTATGAAGTAAAGAAATTGCAGAATTTGGGAATATCTTGAATAATTCCATTATTATTCCATCTATTCCTGGGGCTTTATTATTTTTACTCTCCTTAATTTTGTCATTTATTTCCTTGAGGGAAATGCATTTTTCAATATCAATTTTTAATTTTTCAGGTAATCTATTTATTATAGGATTGCTAATTTTTGACTCTATTAAAATAGTATTGTCTTTATTGTTTCCAAAATGATTAGTATAATGAAATTTAAAAACTTCTAGGATATCATTTATGTCTGATACTTTTTATTACCTTTTCCTTCATGTATAATATTTGTAATATTGTTTTCTATATTTTGCTTCTTTATTCTCATTGCTAAGTTATGTAAGTGTTTTGGAGATGTTGAGAGTGAACTAAATTTTAGTTTTTCCAAAGCCAAATTAGTCTTATGAGTTAAAATTTCATTATATTTTTATTTAAATCTTCAATTTATTTTTTATTACCTGGGAATTCTTTACGTCAGAAGTATTTGTATTAATTTCTGTTATTTGTTTTGGATACTGTGCAATTCTGATTCCCATTCTTTTGTTTTGTTTTTAAACCAAGATATGATCCTACCATATAAGAAGGCCTTTAGAGTGTCCCATATTATTATATTCTTTAGATCATCAGTAGAATTTATTTCTAAAAATATTGAATTTCTGAGTCTAGCCATGGTTTAAATTGTTTTAATTTAGTAATGTAAGTTGGTATTCTTGAGGCAAAATTTAGTCTTTTAAAATCTATTTGTAATTTAAGGATTAGGGCATTATGATCAGAGAGTGGGCATGGGATGATAGAAAATTTTATTATCTTCCTATTTAAGTCTGGGGATATAAAAATTTTATCTATTCTTGTTTTAGTATTAAAACGATAATCACTATGTGAGTATAATAATGAGTTAGATTCTTTGAAACTAAATGTATCAATTAATTTTAAGTTTTCTGTCCATTTCTTAAGATATTTACCTGTGGAAGAGAGACGTAGGTTCCTCTTGTTGGTTGTCTCAGAACTATCTAGAATATAGTTAGAGTCTCCTCCTACTATTAGAATACCTTTATTTACCCTATTAATTAGCTCTATTTGCTTTTTAACTGTAGATAGTCCTATTCCAGGAATCCATTACACATTTACCAGTGTCCAAATTCTATTCTGAAATTTTATTATTACAATTGAAAGTAACCCTTCTTTATCCTCATAGTTGTAAATAATTTGTGGGTTAGTTACACTTTTCTTCCATAAAATTAAAGCTCCCCTAGTTTTTTTTTATATGAGGAGTGAGAGAGAATTAAGTAGTTATTAGGTATCCAGGTGAAGTTGTCATCAGTTTTAAAGTGGGATTCCTGTAGAAATATAACTTGCGCTCTCTGTAATTTTAGATATCGTAGTAAATTTGATCTTTTATAGTATTATTTAAGCCATTGACATTTAAAGACAACAATGTTATGTCTGTCATTTCTATAGGATATTATATTATAATTTTAAAAGAATACATTGGTAAAGAACTAATATTTATGAGGACCTGTGAAAACATATATGTTAATTTTCCCTCTTTCCTCTGAGAAGAACACTGAAATGAACAAAACTGTTTCTTTGATAGTTTAACAAATGTTTCAGTTTGGGCCACTGAAAAAAATAAAAGGTGAAAAATATTGTAACAACATACTTTATTTGACTGAAAAATAACTTTACTACATAGTTCCACAAACATGAAGTGCACAGCACTTCTAATCTGATTGATCTGATAAGATCAAACAGATTTTCCCTCAACGTCGACAATCGCATGGAAAAGGATATTCAAAGTTGAGCTCCATTAATTGGATCCTGAAGATATCTTAAAATATTAATATTTGATGAAAGAGTGTATCATGCATTAGTACTATGATCCTTGATAAATCAGCTCAATAAAGTAATTAATCTTTTACTAGAAGTTTGTACTTATACTAGAGTTAATGTTACTTTTTTAATGAATGTTCTAAGTAGATGTCTATTACAGCTGAAGTAAATATTTCAGCTTATCTACCCTCTATAAATGTGGTTATGTTACATGAAGTATGTCAGTTGACCTTCTCTTAACAGAGATAAAATGCATAATAATATATACATTTAGATTATATTTGCATTTATTTTGTTGGAACTTCACATTTAAAACAGGTTATTAGTGTGACAGATAGTATTACTATCTTATAAGGACTAGTCCTCTTTTTTAATTCTTCCTTAATTACTATTCTAAGTAAATTCTATATAGCCTCTCTGCGTACATATGTATAAATATACTCCTATATCTGCACCAAAACATTTTCACATATAAACACACATAAATATTAAATAATCTTAATGGGTTACCTAAAAATGTGTGCAATATAATTGAGAATTTGTGTGAGCACTCTTGAAAGGGTTGGTACCTTGTTACTGCTGGGATATGCCTATTTACTGACCTTATTAACCTTATTAGTAGATTAAGTGGCCCATCAAAAGATGCGTGAATATTGTGAATGAATATTCTTAATTCTTATCTCTAAATCTTACAGCAATTAGTGAAGAGTACCTATATCATTTAACTATATTATTTATGAAGTTTCTTAGGAGTGTGATGGGAGTACACAACATTTCAGACTTGGGGTTGTTAAATATTCAGTAACAGGACTCAAGATTGTTCAATACTTGTTGTAACACATCTTAATATAGTTAATGATTTGAAATAACATGTGCATGTCACAAAGAATCCATGAATACATAAATACATGAATACATGGGCCTCACCTCATTCACCAAACCCATGTCCAATCCAATGTCAAAACAGTCAAGAACACTACGCTGAGGGTAAAAGCACCTCAACCCCTAAACCCGTTAAATAACTAAACACTAATAAACCTACTATTTTAAAGCTACTAATATTCTCTAGTAATTTGTATAAAACTAAAGTAATTATATATAGCAACTCCAATATTGCCTTGAAGTGAGACAAGCATAGATTTACTGATCATTACTGAAGTGCCATTAAATCTAAAATGCTGTGTAGTGGTTGCCTATATCCTGCTTATTACTATACCTAGTATAAGTTCTGCTAACACTTCTATCAGGTATGGTGTGAGGAGGTATGTTATTACTATAGACTTGCACATTACCATCCCACACCATACATAACACTGTTACTGTTTCCAATAAATGAAAGCCAAATCTCATACTTTCAAGAAGTCAATCTCAACCAACTAACACCCAACAAAACACTAGTTCAACAAATGAAGAGAGACCCAAATACATACATAGTATACTGTTTATGTAAACATTTCTCTAAAACTTTATAAGAGCAGCTCATGGATGTGTCATAGTGTCTCCCAAAAAATGTATAGTGTGCACATAAAATACATTTGACCCTACCATATTTCCTTTCCTGTTTTTTCCCCATCTGTGACATAAAAGTGAAAAAAAAAAACTGTTGATATTACTGTATCATTAGGAATCACCGTAAGCATTTATGGCATAGTGGTGTACCCATTAACTGTTAAGGTGAAGGGTAAATACAGCAGATTGTGCTTATCTTCAAAAATAATACAATTTATACATAGAAGTTAGCACTGCACTTATAACTGCAGAGAATGCACATAGCAAATATTGTTACGTAAATAGACATGTTTCCCAATTGCAGGATGTTTTGATTATAGCTTTATTTTATATTATTGGTGTTTTACTAATTCAATTTTAAGGTCCGTGTAGGTGAAATTTCACCAAAATTCCAAATAACAAAGTTCCACATTGCTGCAGGTTAATGCTAGTCCATTATACAGCTCACGATATTAACACTATTTACTAAATACTTGCAGTATAGGTTACAAACAAAGCAAATTCAGTCATTGCTAAAATTAGCACTAACTGCCAAAACTGAAAAATTCTCATCAATTAGCTTGCTCTAGGTTATTAAGCTGTAAAGGAAATTAAATTAACTATATGAGAGACAAAAAAAAACAGGTAAAGAGGTGATATTACTACCAACTATTCATTACTGCATTCGGATGCTTGTAGGCATCTAAAAGCGAAATATTCAGAAGTATGCATGTATCATTCCTGTCAGGTACTGCATTTATAGGCATTTTTTAATTGATAAGTGGGTAAGCTTACCTGACCTAAAATGCCCTTTTACATGGATGACCCAAACGCAGTCTAAATAAGAAGTTCAGAGTCACACAGTAAGAAAATGGGAGCTATCAAAATCAAACCCTGAGCTACAGTCAGTAACTAATCATGGATACAATCCGGCAGCTCCACTACAATGATTAGTTGGGATTTTATCTCACTTTTAACAGACATAGCGCAGTTGAAAACTGAATTTATGTATTTGCTTGCATTAGTTAACTACACTGCCACACTTTTGGTATTTCCCGACAAGAAGAAAGTAACTAAATGGGCTTTTTTATTTATATATATATATATATATATATATATATATATATATATATATATATATATATATTCCCCCTTTATTTTAAACATGTGTAGCATACTTTTTCTTTATATGCTATACATTTACCTGTTCATACTTTTGCTAAAATCTACTCAATTCTTGAACTACTCAGCTTCTGGAGAACAGATTAAAACATAAAGGGGCTAAGAAGTCAGGTCACAGTTAGTATTTTCATTGAATGTTCTAACTGACAAAAAAGACTCTGCAAAGCAAAACTAATGCAGTGTTCTACAAGCCTCAGCTTATAGACATGTTTCTTAACTTATAATGGAATGCTGGGCTATATTAGTGAAGATATGAGGTAACAAAACTGACTAGAAAGCTCGAGGGTATACTACTATTCACTTCTTCTTCATTACTATTCACTTCTTCTTCACTACTATTCACTTCTTCTTCACTACTATTCACTTCTTCTTCATTACTATTCACTTCTTCTTCACTACTATTCACTTCTTCTTCATTACTATTCACTTCTTCTTCATTACTATTCACTTCTTCTTCACTACTATTCACTTCTTCTTCATTACTATTCACTTCTTCTTCATTACTATTCACTTCTTCTTCATTACTATTCACTTCCTTCTTACTCTATACAACGCTCTCACATATTCCTGAAGAAATATTCAAGGAATGCCCTTTTTTTTAGACAGACTATAAAGAATTGGATTTAATTTAATAAAATTTTGCACAGTAACTATTAATCAAAATGTTAATAACTTTATAATAATAGTGGCCTTTCATTTAAATGCTAATACTTTTGTGAGAGTTTAACTAAAGAAAGCTGGAACAGAAAAAAAAAAAAAAAAACACACACAACTCTAGCATCTGAAGATTCTATCAAACCACTACCATATTAATATGTTAACATACAGATTATGATACTTCCTAAATAAAGAGAAAACTAATTATGTGACTGAAGTGTAATGAAATTAAGGCTATGTATAAGAATCATACCTTAGTTAATGCTTTGAGAGAAATTGATTCATCAATGTTCTTAACATCAGTTTTTTTTTTTTTCCTCACATCAGTCCAAGTGTTTTTTCCCGAGGTTCTCTTTAAGGAGGTTGAATTTGACCAGTCCATTTCATCTGGTAGTAGGATTATATTGTTGTTTTTAATGAAGGAAGTGGCTTCTTCAATGGTGTTGAATGATCTCATGTCATTACTATGCTGAATTCTAATTTTGGCAGGATATGCAAGCTGTGCCTTTATTTTGTTTTGTTTTAAGAATTTCACTAAGGGCCATGTTTTCTTTCTTAGTTCCAAGAGTCTTGGCGAATAGTCATTATCAAATCTTATTTGGGATAGCTTGTAAATGACTGTGTTTTTTCTCCATGCAGTTTTCAATATCAGTTCTTTGTCCATAAATGACAGAAATTTAACCACTATAGATCTTGGAAAAGATTTAGTTGAGGAAGAAAGTGGTTTTCCGATGGCTCTGTGTGCTCTTTCGATTCCATAAGACAAGCCTTCTTTCAGCCCTAAGATTTCAGGTAGCCATGAATTCAAGAATGAAATGATGTCTTCCCCCTCGGTCTTCTCCGGGACTCCAAAAATTCTTATGTTTGTTCTTCTTTCCCTATTCTCCATATCATCTATTTTGTTTATTAGCCAAGTATTCTGTTGTAATAGAAATTCACTATGAAGCTCTTCTTCTTTTAGCCTTCCATCAATATCATTTAGAGATGACTCAATGTCAGTTATTTTTAATTATTGCTGCTGCAGAATTTCCTTAAAGACTTCAGTTTGTTTTTGGCAACTATCTTTAAGGTTTTCTAGGTTTTCAGTAAACCTGTCCATCTTCAGAGATAAGTCTTGAAGAGTAGGTGATATCAGTTGGATTTCTTTCTTCAGAGAAGAGTCTGAGTGATAATTCTTAGAGTTACTCATTACTAGACAGCTTAGTTAGTCTTCAGGTTTTTTTGACAGGAAAATTTCGGAATTTCTTCTCCAAAGTTGGTAATTCTATTGTTAATAGTTTCACATGTAAGATTTATCAAAAATTACTTAGTAATAATAAGATCTTCCTGTTATCTCTAGTATAAATATAAGGAGCTCAAAAACTTGCTGCTATCAGTTAGGCATTAGGCTCCACCCCCCATGTCAAATGTTTTTGATAGATCTAGAAAAACTGCAGATACAAGTTCATTAGAGTTGAGAACTTTATTGACTGTGTATGCAAATTATAGTAATACAGTGGAGGTGTTATGGTCTGACTGAAATCCATGAGCTTTAAAATTCATTCCTGACATAGTCTGACCTCTGCTGAGAACTTGGCAGACTCACTGAGTCCACCTGAAACCATCTGGCATCATAGGACTAGCTGTATGTCCGAGAGGAAGATTTGTACAACACTGCCACCTCTAGGGCAACTCTGAGAATGCATGCATAATAGCTAGCAAGGCCTACATGCAAGCTTTCTAAGTATGTAACCAATGGGATGGGCATACTGATGATTGACTAACACCTTACTGGCTCCTTTGTTCTACCATTACACCTCCACCTGTGTGTGTGAGATTTGATACTGCATGCACTGCTTAAATAAAACTTCCTTCTTACTAGTAGAGTTTAGTGAAGCAGCAACAGTTAATCTGCTGCTTCGTGAGGTCACATTGGCATGTTTGCCACCCAGCTGAGTAAAAATTAGTTCTAAGTGATGGTCAGGGTTGATGTGATACACTGACTGCATGAATAAAAGGGAAAATAGTTTTTTTTGCCTATGTCAGTGTTTGCCGTAAGCTTTTACTGGCACAAATCAAGCTGAGTATGGCTTCATGTCCTTCTACTTTTAAGCTAGTTCTGCTAAAGATGATGCAAGAGAGGGAAATGTATATGTAAATTTATATCTGCATATGGTAGAAACATAACTGCAGTTGTGCAGGTGAGTGACACAAACACAATGTATGTCCCACACTTGGAAGAGTTACTGCTATGTTGTGTGTCATCCATCTGTACTAAGCTCATGCTTTTCAACCACTAGAAAACAAAATATGGTGTTCTAAGTATACATGTAAAACAGGTAATATGCCAAAAGACAATAGAAGTGGAAAAAGTGCTCACAGTACATTTTTATCCCTCTCTCTCTGTCCCTCGTTCTCTCGCCGTAACCTTTGCCTAGTACCACTTCAGGTTTGCAGTGCTTAGCAGAATAGCCGATGCTAGTGGCATCAGTTACCATAATGACAAGTTTGTGCCAAGTATTTACTTTCTGTAAGGTCCATTTACAGTGCTTTTTTAGACAGTTCTCAAACTACCAGTGCAAGAAGAACATGAAAATCTTTGCTTGTTTTATCACATCATGATAAATTTCTGCATTTCAAAGCACCTGAAGTAGACATGATCATGGTCTCAGGTTCACTACAGGAGTAAAACTTGAGTCCCATGTACACGGACTCAGCATTTTCAGATAATGTGTTTCCCAATGTAGTGCTATACCATGGAGATACTGTAACTCCTTAGTGTTGCATTGCAGTGTTAGAAATGGATATAGTGTTGCATGATGGTGCTGTGGGTATACACATGCCACATTCATAAGCATATTCATCACATGCATTGTGGGTATTGTGGCATACACCATGAGTACCATGGTATTCTCTGGCAGTTATTCAGAAGCAGCAGTAGGAAGCAGCTTCAATACCATAACCACTGTGCTGACTTGACCTTTTTTGAGATATAAATCCTCAGTACCATTTTGTGCAATTCCATTCAATATAGAATGTGAGAAATAGAGGAATTTTGACACAGATTTTATAGACTTCCATTTTTGTAGAGTCTAGAAAAGATTTAAATTGCTTTGAAAGAGTTTATGCCTACTGAAGTAGCTAAGCATGTATGAAAATCATGTGGTATATGTTAGTTAGACACACAAGCAGACATTATTATGTACAAGCATCTGGGAACTCCTGTCTAATAAAGAACCTAAGCATGTATAAAACAACATGTGATATTATGTCACTTACACATAGAGGCAGATATTATTATGTACAAGCAACTGGGAACTCAAGATGGTGGCATGGTACTGTATCACCTGCCCTCTTTTTTTTTTGAGAAGGCAACCATCTACCTACATTGGAGACATTATGAAATATATGACACAGAGTTTTGGGGTTCCAGGACACTGTGTTTAGGCATGATTACATTTATATAATTGTTGGGGGTGGTTACATAGTGCTAGCTGTATTTATTAAACGGCTGCATAAAGAGGGGGGCATGATCCTGTGGCCATGGGTGCAGTATGGTAGAAAAATGGGAGAGAGGCTGTGCATAGCATCAAATACAACTTATAAACAAGTTTATAAGTGTGTCCTAGGACCATAAGAATAGGAATCCCACAGTAGTATAAACACACCCACTAATTGACATACTTTGCCACAGATGTACACATAGTTATATTACTGACCAGGACAACATTGTGCTACTCCATGTACTCTAGGCAAGTCTGCTAATGAAAAACAGTGTTGTATCATGAGTTGGCATGTGGTGAGCAGTATGTGAATGTTATCACTTCTTCATAATAGTTCTCTGCAACAGATGTCACAAGTGGTTAGTGATATGATATTCCATGCAAGGGAAAAGACTTGGGACATTAAGATAGACAGGTCCACTGCAAGGGATTGATTAGCGACAATAAAGCATCTTACAGAGGCTGAAGACTTTTTGTTACTGTCATCTTTGAGGGTGAACAGCCTCTAATACATATAGGAGGCTTGAAAGTGAGATCTAGGCTGGCACCAACCTCCAATGTGTTAATCAGGAGCACACAAGGTTAGTAATATCCTTTACAGTACAGTATAGCATATTCCACTGCATGTGAAGGGAAGCACCGACCAAGGTCCACCTTTATATCTGTCTTGTCAGACACGTCTGACCAACAGTTGCAATGACCTGCATGACTATGCATGTCTGTCAATGCATGCCATAGATGAGTTTCAATGTCTATGCATGCTAAAGGTGCCCATAGGTAGTTACTGGAGTATATATTATCAGGCAAAGAATGTTGCTCTGGCTATTCCTGAATTCACATGTTTCACTGGCAGAGGGTACAGCACAACTAGAGAATATATGAGTGATGTCAGCAGGACATTTGTAACACAGTGCCACTGTCTACAGAGGGGGAGGGGTCACCTGTATCCATTATTACAAGATGTACAAGCTGAGCACACAGCCTCAGTAGAAACTTCTGTCTGAGATTTCTTCACAGCCTCTATCCATGTCACCATCACACATAGCATATAAAATGCACACTGCCTTTGAGCTGCACATATCTACCCACTCACCTATCCACCCACCACATGGGATAGATGTAGGATAGGTAATCATTCTTTCTGTATTGTCTGTGATACAGTCCATAGTTGTGGACCATACACCACCTCTTAGTCCATGCTGCCTCACTTGCAATACTGCTACTGAGTGTTCCTCTTCTGAATGTCTGACTGTCGCATATCGTCTACTAAGAGGCGATCTCTGCTTAACATACAAGGCCATGCAAACCCAGAGCTGTTGGACATGCTACAGTTAAAGAAATCCCAATCCCTCAGAGCCACATGCTCCAGGGATCTAAACCTTGTCATCAGAATGAACAAAACATGCTGGAGGGATTGGTTCCTGACCCAGAGACTCCCCAAACTCTGGAATAGACTGCCCAAACATGTCAAGCAGAGTGCCTCTTTGACCCTGTTCAAAAGGAACCTTGACAAGTGGATGGGAGATAGGAAATTCACCCCAGGGATCATGTCAGTCACCCTGCTAGGTCCAGGGAAGTAAATATTGTGGGAAGAAATAGCCAGGGAATTGTTATGGCTAGGCCGATAGCCTAGTACCAACCTATGAACTTATGAACTTCTACCCTGACTTCCTTCTGCTAATATAACTACTGTGAACTGCCAGTAAAAAGTGTTTGTGTGCTCCTCCATCTGTTAATGAATTGTTGTACAGCATGACACACCCAACAAGAATCATGTTGAAGATGTCTGGTTATTGAAATAGTGCCCCTTCTGATCTGTTTTAGACAACAATTTCTTCAGTAGGCCAAACACATTATTTTATATTTCAATGTTTCACATGTGATGATGCATCATGTGCTATTTGCTGCATGATCTGGAGGTTGCAGATAGTGTTCATCAGCCAGGGTTCTAGAACATAGCCAGCATTGCCTATAACATGCAACAAATGACACATTATATGTGGCCTGCTCCCTGCTTGCAAGTTATATATGTGTATAGACCAGACCTGTCTATTTGGCATGATATTATAAAAGCTTCTTTTCATGTCTTCACCTGTTTGATGGGGCCCTTAATAATGGTTTCCTAATGTATCTGCTCTGTAAAGACAGTGACTACACTGTAATCCCTGTCTAAGAAATCTGAAAGTGTGATTTTGTTTGTTTGTTTGTTTGTTTGTTCTCCTTAATTTAAAGCATGTAGGTTCACTGGCCAAGCAAAAATAAAAAAACATTGTTTAACTCTGGCAGGATTTTACAGGAACAATGTCTTGGGTTTCTTTGAGGCTCTCTACTTTCAGTTGCAGTATGCATGTGATTATAAATCCTTTATATTGTGCAGTGGATAGCTAACTGGTTGTCTGACAGAATGTGTGTGGTTACAGTCGTAGGTGCCACTTATGAAACTAAAAATGTTACCAGTGGTGTATAGCGGGGCTCATTTTGTGATCTCACCTATTTGGCATTTATTTCTCAAACCCTCAGAACAGCACTCCTGATCTACAGCTAACTAAGTTCAGTGACAACAGTAAATTGGGTTAACTATTCAATCCTCAGCTAACTCACAATTGCTTCAAAATGGGATTGACCATGTTAATAACTGATGCAAAGACAATGGTCTTAGATTAAATGCAAAAAAACATGCAGAATGGTTTATTTTGGTAAAAACAACAGTTTCACTTATCATATAGGTTTCTTGCCCCACAAATCAGACACTGTGATAAGGAATTTAGGCACTTGCATTGATAATTCCTTATCATTTGACCATCATGTCTCCACGGTAGTTCAGAAAACCTTTTATTTGGCTCATCTAATTTCCAAAGGCATCAACACTAGATCCAAACACATCTTAATTCACATTTACTCTTATCAGTCCTCTTTTTGAATATAATCTTCCTTTTGGTGTGTATTTGTTGAAACATATCATGCAAATGGAAAGACTTCAGAGATTCATAATCAAAAAATCATTGACCTCAAAAATCTTAGTTATCAGGAGAGACTAGCAGACCTTTCTCTATACTCGGTCTCTTACAGACTCCAATGTTGGGATCTATTTCTAGCCTTTCAAAGAAATAATAGTACCTCAAATACTCAGATAAAGGAAGTAAACCTTAAACAGCAGATAAATAAGTCATACTGGCATGGTAGGTTCATATCCCAACGTATCCCTCAGCACTGGAACAAACTTCCACTATATGTCAAGTAGAGTAATGCTCTTGCCACCTTCAGAGTAAACCTAGATAATTGGATGGGCAGTGTCAGTTTCCCCTCTGGTCTATCATGTCTTGCCCTCCTTTGGGATATTGGTATCTTTTAAATAGTTTTTTGTCTATGCCTTTAATGGTTTGCAGACTGATTGCCTAGTACTTACCAATGAACCTAATATGTGTTTCATCAGAGCATAGTTGGTCATATTACTATTTGTGCTGTTTTATTTATTTTTTTAATTTAATTTAATTTTATTATTTATTTATTTATGTTTTGCTGTTGTTGTTCTGTAATTGTAAGTCAGTGGGTAAGGGATTTACTTTCTCCTTACCTGTTGTGCTATCTCATAGTTAACATACATATCAGGTTGCAGGGGTGTGGGGAAACGTATCCCCCCCAAATGGGTTTCAATGGGGTTTACCCCCTGGAAAAACAATGCAAAAATGGAGTGAAAGGTGTTTTTGTTATTGTTTTGATGCATAAAATGAATGGAGTTGGATTACTTTAGTTCTGTTTAAGTGTTTGTGTGTTTAGTAATTGGCGGCTTGATTTATTGATCAAGATCCTGTAGACAGTCTTTGTCTGTTATATGATATTAAGTTTATTAGTGGACCATGCTGAGACTTGACATTTTATTCTGGCAATTCAACTAACAGTTGTGTATATTATCCTATAAACAATAATGTGTTTAATCAATCACAAGTTGATTAAAAAGCACTCAGAATTATTACATCACCATTACTTTTTATCATCTGAAGTATATATAAAAATTCTTCTTGTTCAATTATTTACAGTGACAGAGTACATCATGGTTGCCTGTATGGAATTGTGAAGCCTAGTCTTAGCTGGGAATTTAAAATAATGGAGTGAGACGTAGAGAAAATGAGCTGGAAATAGGGTCAAATATGTGTGTGTGTGTGTGTGTGTGTGTGTGTGTGTGTGTGTGTGTGTGTGTGTGTGTGTGTATGTGATCTATATGTAATATATATATAGTGAGAGAGAGAGAGAGAGAGAGAGATCTTTGCACCATGGGCAGTAGCATAACTGGCTATTCTGAAGTAGGTAGCTTCCATTATGTTTTAAGTTGTTTAAGGAAAACAGAAGAGAGTACCAACTAAATGAGAACAGCAAGCAGAAACCATTGCACACAGTCTGTTTTTGATTTAGATAAAAGGAAGGACTTAAATTGGACAAGCATGCATTGATCATCTGGATGGCAGTGACACACTGAATGTTGAGTTTATCTTTATTATCAAGATGGGTGTCACAGTGTCTAATTAAGAATATATTTTATAAGAAGTACCTGCCAGAAACTGGAGCTGCTAGCGGGATAGCAATTTCCTTTCCATTTCATGTTTAAGCAAATAGCATTGCTTTCAGTCCTGTAGTGTAGAGGACAACACTTGAGCATTTGCATCAGTTTTCTTTGATGAGAATAAATATTTGCATTATTCTTGAACTTGACAGGATAGTTCTGTGTTGTAGCCAGACCTGCAGTAGTCACGGATGTAGTTTTGAAGTATAACTTGTTGGTAGGGTGTCTACATATTATTCACAAAGTAGAAAAACAATGACAGGCCCAGCACTGAACCATGAGACACAATGTAGGTGATAAAGCCTAGTTTTTCAGAACACTATAAATCTCCTGTTCTTGAGACAGTTGGTAAACCACTTTATGGAAGAGGGGCGTATCCTGACCTGAATAAGGCCTTCAGAAAAGCAGCTTACAATTACTGAGGTAAGCATATTTGTGGAGTCCAAGAAGATGGTGCAGATTACCATGTTTTCATTTTAACTGGAATCTCATAAATTCAATGACCAATAATACAACTGTATCCATAACATATTATAACTGGATATTACGTTGTTTGTCACTTAGAATTTCACTGAACTGAAAACATATGATTAATCACTTTATGAAATTGTTTCTAGAATTCTTTGAGAGGATTCTGTATTTTGGCAAGCTGTTGGTCTGATTTGAATTACATAATAAAATAATTATATTTTATAATAATCCCAACACTGTACCGCACCACGAAAACCACCGAGGCAATAAACTGGTAACTGATATCAAAAACAAAAGTCGCCACAGTGGTTACCAGGCTCTCAACAGCTCCAAATCTTCAGCAATAGTAGACGATAACCATAAACTCTACAGCTGTAAAGATATTGTGATTGCTTCGCAAATATAACTCCAGAAAGTATTATTAATAAAATAGTAATTTATTAGCGCTTTCACCATCAGGCTTCTTCAGATAATACATCATTCTCATATTCACAAAAGGTTTAAATACTACTTCCCTCATAGTTCATTGGTTCACAGAGGGATTATCATTAATATGTCGTCATTTCCTCTAAAAACAAGAACAGACTGCTAACTTTCAAAAAACAGTCTCAATAATAACTCATTCAAATAAAACTCTGTTGCTAAAATTCATAAAACTTTCTCATAAAAAATATTCCACACATCATTTCCGCATATAATATTAAACTAAAACATCCTGCAACCATTATAAATGCTTAACGGAATACGTTAATACTAGCGTCAGACATAAACCTTACTTCCTATCAAGCGCTAACTGTACAAAAATAAAATAGATATATAAGTGCCTAACAGTAGCTTAAAACAATTCAATCTATGGCATTCAAAGTTGTACAATGGACATGGATTGATATAACTTTCCTAATAATCGGAAAGCTCATTAACTAAATGGTATGAAATACTATACAGGAAGAACTTTTTCAGGGGAAGACTTACAGTTAACCTATTAATATCAGGCAATCGAAGACAACAGACCAACCTTAAATGATGTGGTCTACTGTACTATTGGTAATTCTTCAATACACCACAGAGGAATATAATAAATGTATATATACACAATAAATGTGGAAAAGTGTGTTTATAGAAGAATATGTGTATATAAATATAAGTATGATACCATCACATACTGTCCAAAAAGATTTCTGTGTAATAACTTCAGAAACAGGCCTTGAAAAAATCATATTCTATAAATGTCTATACAATTCTCTGTTATTTTACTGGCCCTTACATAAAACAGGGTCACTTATTAGGAAAATATATCCCACATTTAAGAATATTGGAATAAAACTCAGCATATATCATACATAAGCTGGAAAATATACAGCAACCGTTCAAAGGACTCACTCCTAAATAATTCAATTACCTAACATTTCTTTACTATCAACTTCCTATTCTTCAATAATGGTTTGAGACTAGTTTTGTCATTCAACCCAGGCTTCACATCTGCCCGAAGTCTCACAACCCAGTTCAACTCACATTCTTCAGTGAAGTTGGTAATATCTCCACCTCTCACGGTTTTCCTAATATCCTGTATAACCATAAAACTAAAACTATGGGTGGGCCCTAGGCTACAAACATGTTTCGCTAGGGCATTGTGAAGAGCTCCCATTCTTATGTTATATAAATGGTCTCTAACTCTTTCACGTAACTTCCTATTAGTTTTTCCAACGTAGAATGCCTCGCATTCATCACAACATGCAAGGTAGACTACGTTTTCGCTCTGGCAATTAGTATGTGTATTGAACATATATATCTTATCTGTTGTTGGGTGTTTGAAGATGTTATTAGTATTTATATATTTACATTGCGCACACTTGCCACAGGCTATAGTATTAGTACTATCACAACCCCTATCAACCTCCTTCTCCTTCAAATTGCGATGACACAACATCCGTTTAAGAATTTTTCTATTTTTATAGGAGAAGTGGGGTATGGGTCCTACTACACTAGCTATCCTTTCATCCAAGAGCAGTGTATTCCAATGTTTGGTAATTATCTCTTTTATCATATTTATATCTGCTGTATAATATATAGGCATTCTTAAATATTCACTCCTAATAGAGTCTAAATTCTCAAGATTTATCCCTATTCCATTCTCAGAGAAGTATGGTCTAGCTCTCGTACTTCTTAATTCCCCTACTTCATCAAAGACTCCTTGCAATTCTCCAGCATTATAACCACGTTGTTCGAGTCTATGATGTAGGCTCTCCATTTCCTTCTCAAATTCTTGCTCCAGTGGATGTAACCTAGACGCCCTCATACTCTGTCCTTTTATAATGTTCTTAAAAATAAATCTAGGATGCATACTTTTACGATGCAATATATTATTCCTATAGCATCCCTTTCTATATATATTGGTATTAAGCATACCATTAGCCAACCTTACCACATTAACATCCAAGAATGAGATCTCATCCTCTGAGTAACTCAACGTAAACTGCAGATATGTACTAATCTCATTGATCTTCTCTACAAAGGCCAAAAGTCCTTGCTCGTCCCCTTTCCAGATAAAAAAGACGTCATCCACAAAACGTCTATAGAAGGGGACATACACCTTGAAGTCATTGAGTTTGTACAGATGGTTTATTTCCCATTCTGCCATAAATAGGTTGGCGTAGCTATTGGCACAAGAAGTGCCCATAGCTACGCCATCCCTCTGCAGGTACATTTCCTCTTCAAAAACAAAAATGTTATTCTGTAATATCATCTCTAGGAACATCGTAAGTAAATCTATACTCCTAGAGTCTAATGTGGAATTCCTAACCAAATAGGAGTATATAAAACTCACTCCTTCATCATTGGGTATCATGGTAAAGAGGCTTTTTACGTCCAATGTTACCATAAAGAAATTTTCTTGTGGCGAGAAATGTCTAGTATGTTCATAAAGATCTATAAGGAATTGTTTAGTATCTCTTAATATGAATAAATTCTCTTCCACGATAGGTCTTAAATATGTCTCAACATAAAGAGAGTAGGGCTCCGTCATCCATCCTCTCCCTGATACTATAGGACGGAGAGGAGGGTCATCATAGGATTTATGGATCTTCGGCAGCCCCTGTATTATTGGTACAAGAGGATTTTCTACTTTCAAAAAATTGAATAATTCAAAATCAATATCTAGATTCTCTAGAAGTTCCTTCAATGTTTGATTAACTACTAAAATCTTATTCTTTACTTCTTGTTCACTAATCAAGGTGTAAAATTTCTCATCTCCTAACATCAACTTCATTCTCCTAACATAATCAACACTGTCCATGAGGACTATCGGCCCTCCCTTATCCGCCGGTCTAATGGTGATGGACGTATCATTGATCAGAGCATTGAGGGCTTCTTTCTGCATATAGTTAAGGTTAAAATTCTTGGGCTTACTCTGTGTTTTTTGTTTCATCTTATGTAAGTCATTCTCTACAAGTTTGGAGAATGTATCTATAAGTGGATGCAATGGTGGAGTATATAGGCTTCTAGCTCTAAACGGTTGTAGGGCATTGACATTAGAGTTATAGTTCCCAAAATCCAACTTGAGTTGCATATTTCGAGCAAACATTCTTATATCTAATATCGAATCAGTCAGTCTACTATTAGAGGTAGGTATGAAAGTCAAACCCTTATCTAACACAAACTCTTCTTCTAATGTCAACGTTCTCTTGGATAAATTCACAATTAACGTTTTTCCATCTGTTCCCACATTTTCTTCAGGGTGGGACCTGAATGCTCCCCCCCTGACCCTTTCCTTTTCTGCCTTCCCCTGCTGTACGACCTGTTCCTCCTGTTCTGGTATGACTGTGCTATGGGAAAAGGTGTATCTTGCGGTCTATTGGGCATGTAGTTGTTAGTACTTGAGCCTGCGACTACTGTACTAAATGTCTTGCTTCTAACTACTGGATCATTTGAACGACTAGTGGATGTTTGTAATCTACTCTCATTGTTATTCAAAATTTCTCCCCTACTCTTCTGTGAACCATTACTCAAAGCATCAGCTGTTGCTACTCGCTCCAAGGAATCACTATTAATCGCTACTAATGCTACCTTATTAGATGTACCCTGTCCATGGCTAGAACTAAGAACAGGGACATCTGATGATTGTAACACTGAAGATTGTTGTGATCCTTCAGTAATGACATTAGTACGTGAATCCGTTTCATTAACAACATTCCTTACATGTTCATTAATAAATCTGGGCCAAGTAAAGATATTGCCCATAGCAAAATCCCTGGAATCTCTAACAATTTTAGTTTTCTTTTGTTCAGTAAGCTTTTTCTCATAAATATGTACATTATCAAGCATTTTATCCAGTTCTTTCTCAAATAAGTCCAGTGGGTATTTCATAAGCATACGTTCCTGCTGTTTAATAATACATGCTTTAACAGTACATTCCTCTTCTAAAAAATACTCATTCATGAGTTTCATATAATTGAAACTCAAGTCCATGTTCAATTGTTGCCATTTAGCTAACAGTCTCGATAAACATTGCCCGTAGTGGGCATTTTTAATATACGCAGCCCTCTTGGTATAATCTTCCTAGCTAGACATACCTCGAAGTGCTGCCGTTGCATTTGCCAACGTTTTAGTCTTAAAAAGTCCAACTCAAGTTTACTGATGTCTCCTATAAGTTCTGTGACATCTATCGAAGCTGCATCACTTTCGTTATTCTCCGGTCCTGGTTCAAACGCCATCAGAGTATTCTTCGCGCCAGCGACGCATTGATGAAATCTCTCCCACTTCCGGTCTACATCATTAGTCCCAGGAATGGTATACGGTAGCTCAACGTCACGCATTTCTGTAGCCAGAGGGATTGCTCCTCCTTCTTGAGCCATGTCGGTACGGTAGAGTAAAAAATAGATAAAAATAATAATCCCAACACTGTACCGCACCACGAAAACCACCGAGGCAATAAACTGGTAACTGATATCAAAAACAAAAGTCGCCACAGTGGTTACCAGGCTCTCAACAGCTCCAAATCTTCAGCAATAGTAGACGATAACCATAAACTCTACAGCTGTAAAGATATTGTGATTGCTTCGCAAATATAAGGAAGGAAATGGAGAGCCTACATCATAGACTCGAACAACGTGGTTATAATGCTGGAGAATTGCAAGGAGTCTTTGATGAAGTAGGGGAATTAAGAAGTACGAGAGCTAGACCATACTTCTCTGAGAATGGAATAGGGATAAATCTTGAGAATTTAGACTCTATTAGGAGTGAATATTTAAGAATGCCTATATATTATACAGCAGATATAAATATGATAAAAGAGATAATTACCAAACATTGGAATACACTGCTCTTGGATGAAAGGATAGCTAGTGTAGTAGGACCCATACCCCACTTCTCCTATAAAAATAGAAAAAATCTTAAACGGATGTTGTGTCATCGCAATTTGAAGGAGAAGGAGGTTGATAGGGGTTGTGATAGTACTAATACTATAGCCTGTGGCAAGTGTGCGCAATGTAAATATATAAATACTAATAACATCTTCAAACACCCAACAACAGATAAGATATATATGTTCAATACACATACTAATTGCCAGAGCAAACGTAGTCTACCTTGCATGTTGTGATGAATGCGAGGCATTCTACGTTGGAAAAACTAATAGGAAGTTACGTGAAAGAGTTAGAGACCATTTATATAACATAAGAATGGGAGCTCTTCACAATGCCCTAGCGAAACATGTTTGTAGCCTAGGGCCCACCCATAGTTTTAGTTTTATGGTTATACAGGATATTAGGAAAACCGTGAGAGGTGGAGATATTACCAACTTCACTGAAGAATGTGAGTTGAACTGGGTTGTGAGACTTCGGGCAGATGTGAAGCCTGGGTTGAATGACAAAACTAGTCTCAAACCATTATTGAAGAATAGGAAGTTGATAGTAAAGAAATGTTAGGTAATTTAATTATTTAGGAGTGAGTCCTTTGAACGGTTGCTGTATATTTTCCAGCTTATGTATGATATATGCTGAGTTTTATTCCAATATTCTTAAATGTGGGATATATTTTCCTAATAAGTGACCCTGTTTTATGTAAGGGCCAGTGAAATAACAGAGAATTGTATAGACATTTATAGAATATGATTTTTTCAAGGCCTGTTTCTGAAGTTATTACACAGAAATCTTTTTGGACAGTATGTGATGGTATCATACTTATATTTATATACACATATTCTTCTATAAACACACTTTTCCACATTTATTGTGTATATATACATTTATTATATTCCTCTGTGGTGTATTGAAGAATTACCAATAGTACAGTAGACCACATCATTTAAGGTTGGTCTGTTGTCTTCGATTGCCTGATATTAATAGGTTAACTGTAAGTCTTCCCCTGAAAAAGTTCTTCCTGTATAGTATTTCATACCATTTAGTTAATGAGCTTTCCGATTATTAGGAAAGTTATATCAATCCATGTCCATTGTACAACTTTGAATGCCATAGATTGAATTGTTTTAAGCTACTGTTAGGCACTTATATATCTATTTTATTTTTGTACAGTTAGCGCTTGATAGGAAGTAAGGTTTATGTCTGACGCTAGTATTAACGTATTCCGTTAAGCATTTATAATGGTTGCAGGATGTTTTAGTTTAATATTATATGCGGAAATGATGTGTGGAATATTTTTTATGAGAAAGTTTTATGAATTTTAGCAACAGAGTTTTATTTGAATGAGTTATTATTGAGACTGTTTTTTGAAAGTTAGCAGTCTGTTCTTGTTTTTAGAGGAAATGACGACATATTAATGATAATCCCTCTGTGAACCAATGAACTATGAGGGAAGTAGTATTTAAACCTTTTGTGAATATGAGAATGATGTATTATCTGAAGAAGCCTGATGGTGAAAGCGCTAATAAATTACTATTTTATTAATAATACTTTCTGGAGTTATATTTGCGAAGCAATTATATTTTATGTTCACATGAGAGGGATTCTCTTTTCTGCAAGACCCCCAGTTAAATATAGAATAACTACAGGTTTCAACTCTTAGTTTTAATGGTATTGATGGGATACACTCAAAATGAAGAGAGCATGCCATTTTAATTTGATGCATATACCCTCCAGCCTCATATATTACTATATGAATAGACGCCGTATATTGACAGTGAAGCTCATAAGGTTACTTTAGTGGAAAACCCAGGAATGTGTATTTCTATATCCATAGATTTCCTTGTATGAGGTCATGAAGAATAGCATTTTGGTAGAATTTTGAAGACATGGATAAGAAGCTGAATAATTTTTGTATATGCTTTTTTTGTCTTGTCTTGATGTAAGCTATGTTGTAGGAAAGCTTTGCCTCTCACAAATTTTTGAAGTATGTTGTTGAACAAGATGACTTTGATAATTTTTATAGTTTATAGTTTCATAGTTTAGTACTAGGCTATCTTCCCTGGGGCATTTGTATGCCTAGCCATAGTGATGTGGCTTTTGCCACCCCATGAAATGGTACAAAAATGCACAAAAATGCACAGAATAGATTTAGAATACTGTGCCTCTGTCTAGTAGTGACACAATGAAGGCCCCCTTACATAATAGAATTAGTTTACTGTGCCCCTGTTTAGCAGTGACACAGATGTGACCCCTGGGGTAAACTTACGATCTCCCATCTACTCATCAAGATTTCTCTTGAAGAGAGTCAGTGAGGGGCTCTGCCTAACATGAACTGGGATCTTGTTCCAAAGCATGGGAAGCCTCTGGGTTATGAATCTATCCCTCCAGCATGTCCTATTCATACTTGTGCTGAGGTTTAAGTCTTTAGCTCTTGTGGTCCTGATGGATTTGGAGTTTTTGAGGTGGAGCATGTCCATCAGATCCTGATTGGACATGGCCTTGTACGTCAGGTAGAGATCACCTCTGAGCAGGTGGTATGCTACTGAATAGAGCTGGAGTTTCTTTAGTCTGGCAGAATAAGACATATGTTGGAGACCCTTGATCCTCTTGGTGAGGTACTTTTGTGGTCTCTCCAACTGTTGCAAATGCCGGGTGAGGTACATACCAAATGGGGCATTGTACTCAATCATGGGTCTGATGAGGGAGGAGTATAGGGGTACAATGACATCCTTGGATCTGGATGTGAATCCCTTCATGATGAGGTGTGCAAGGTAGAATGTTTTTCTAACCACTTTGGCAACGTGGGTGTCAAATGAGAGGTCGCTGTCTACTTGGGTCCCTAGGTCTCTGATTACTTTTTCCGTACTCAGTGGGTTGCTGTCTATGTGATAATTTGTGGGTACTTTGTTTCTCCCAAAGGGGATGACTATACATTTTTTGGCATTTAGTTTAAGGCCGTGACTCCGGCACCAGTTGTCCGTTTCTGTGAGGCCTTTTTGTAGGATGTATGTGTCCGCTGGTGTATCGACTATGGCGCCTAGTTTGCAGTCATCTGCGAACTTTGTCAGCTACAACCCTCCCATGTTTGCTTTAACATCTGAGAAATAAATGCCGAACAAGAGGGGTCCCAGATCAGATCCCTGTGGGACACCACTTGTGACTGGCTTTGAGTCTGACATTGCTCCAGCGATTTTAACTTTATGGGTTTTGTCCTTTAGCCAGTTTGTGACTGAGTTATGTTATAATAAAATTTCTCTGAATTCAGCAAACACATGACTTTGTGAAACTGTATTAATCTGGTCTCTTGCTATACTAGCTATGGAGTTAAACAGACTGACAATGTTGTGTGGAATCACTTTGATTCTTCTTCTTGATTTTTAAAGGCCATATGCAGAACCACATGCAGGACCAGTCCATGTAGTAGAAAGTCAGCTAGGCAACATAGATGTTAAAATGTTGTAAACTTTTTGTGACCTAATATTAAAAGGATTTTTTTTTTGACCAGTTAAGCTCAACGGACCAAGAGTTACATTTTAGAGGCAGACCAGATGCACTGTCTGGGTATATGACTTGCTCCTCAAACAATAGGCAAAAGAAAGCTTAGAAAATCAAATCATGGACTGCAGGAAGCAGATATTTAACAGTTCCTAGTGCTAACAATCTGTGCTATGTACCAGACTGAATGTATTTTTCGTCCATGGTGCAGAAGGCTGGAAGGGACATGTTAAGTTCATGACTGGCAGGTGCAACAGAACTGGCTGAACTGACAACTCCTTGAATGAGGTTGCTGTGGCAAAAATGTTGACCCTATCCTAAGGTACAATGACCTCAGAGTTTGTTGTGTTAAGTATAAAAGAGGGCCCATAACCATACCAGAAGAATGTAGAGTCCCTGAAATCACAGATAGTCAGGTTAAAACAGCCCTCTCCAAAGCCAAAATCATAGCATCAGTGGGACCGGACAGTGTCCCAGGCTGCATCCTACATGAGCTCAAAGATGAACTAACCCCTTACCTAAACACACTGTTCAAACTCAGCCTCTCCACAGGCTACCTACCCATAGAGTGGTGCACAACAGCGGTTATTCCGCTCCACAAAGATGGAGCCACAACAGACCCCAGGAACTATTACCCTATAAGCCTGACTAGCTTGGTCTGCAAGGCTATGGAGTGCATCATCATGGAACTCATTAACAGAGACATTGGGAACCTCTAAACACTGGACCCTACCCAGTTCGGCTTTGTAAAAGTCAGATCATGCCTCCTAAACCTGATCCACTTCTTTGAGACAGTTACCAAGGCTATAGATGAGGGAAAGGTGGTACACACAGCCTACCTAGACCTCGCAAAGGCCTTCGACACCATTCCCCATTCTGGTATTATAGACAAGCTCACCAGCCTGAACATAAACCCCTACGTCACAAGATGGGCTGCCAACTGGCTCATGGACAGAACCCACATGGTGAGAGTTGTGGGAGCTAGGTCCGACTCTAAATCAGTTACAAGTGGAGTTCCCCAGGGCTCAGTCCTAGGACCCCTCCTGTTTGGCATATACTTCTCAGAGGTACAGGCAAGCTCAAGAGGACTATGGCTGCCCAAGTTCACAGACGACTGCAAACTAGGGGCTATAACTGACTCTCCCGCTGACACAGACATCCTCCAAAAGGATCTCACTGAGATGGATACCTGGTGTCAAAATCATGGCCTCAAGCTAAATGCCAAAAAGTGCATAGTTATCCCCTTTGGAAAAAACAAAGTACCCACAAACTACCACATAGGTGGTAGTCCGCTAAATACGGAAGATGTAATAAGGGATCTGGGGGACCCAAGTAGATAGTAATCTCACCTTTAATAATCACATTGCCAAAATAGTTAGAAAATCCTTCTACGTTGCCCACCTAATCACAAAAGGGTTTGCATCCAGATCAATGGAGGTCATTGTGCCCCTCTACTCATCACTCATCAGACCCATCATAGAGTACAACGCCCCATTTGGGATGTACCTTACAAGACACCTGCAACAGTTGGAAAGACCACAAACGTACCTCACCAAGAGGATCACTGGCCTCAAACAGATGCCCTATGCAGCTCAACTGAAGAAATTACAGCTGTACTCGGTTGCATACCGCCTACTCAGAGGTGATCTCTGCCTGACATACAAGGCCATGTCGAACCCAGAATTGATGGACATGCTCCGCCTAAAGGAAACCTTATCCCCGCAAGCCACATGCTCTAGGGATCTAAACCTCACCACAACAATAAATAGGACGTGCTGGAGGGATAGATTCCTGTCCCAGAGACTTCCCATGCTTTGGAACAAGATCCCAATCTACATTAGGCAGAGCTCCAACACTCTTCAAAAGAAATCTTGACGAGTGGATGGGAAACAGAAAGTTTACCTCAGGGATCACTTCAGTGGCTCTGCTGGACAGAGGCACAATGAACTAATCTAAGGGAGTGGTGAAAGCCAACACATTCTGGCTAGGTTTATAAATGCCTTCAGGCAGATAGCGTAATACCTACCTATGAAACTATGAACCTATGAGTGAAGCCCCTTAAATGAAAGGTGAAAAATGCTTGCCTGCACAGAAAAAATAGGATGTCTTAGAAAGTGAGTCGGTTATTAAGTTTTCCTTCAGCTCGCTATTTTGAGAAGACCAGTGAAATCACATGGAGCTGTATATACTATGCAACCACTCAGAGAAGCTGATATCTTACTATAGTATAGTCCTTTAGAGGGTTAGACAAAATCTAACGAAGGATACTTTTTAAATGGATGTCTTAGTAATACTTATTGAGAGGTAGATAAACCAAACATACCCTTACAGACTCACATGACTCAATGCACCGCACTGAGTTGTGGGGCAGCAGTGTATATAATAAAGTCAAAAACGGTATGACTTTGATTTTTAAGTCATCTGACATGAATAACACACTATCAGTAGTCACAACAATTGTGCAACCAGGTGGTATTAATTACTAGAATTATATTTTTTCTTCATGTGACTGACGTCTAGCTGAATTTATGATGAATGAGTCTTGTTTCTGCTTGAGGAGACTCAATCAAATGAATTGATAAGGTGATAGACTTACTTGACAAGAGATAATCCCCTTCTTCTGCACCATGTGTATGGTTAGAAACTACTCACCCTAAAGGTGAGATTAGAGTGTGCACACCTGCAATATCTGAGACAGTTCCAGGACACCAGGTTTTTGTTGTTCCATCTGTTCTTATGAGTAATAGCTGAAGTCAAATGTATGCATTCCTTGTAATGTCAGCTTTATAGGATTTTATAAAGGAAGTCCTCATTTAGGATGATATTAATTGAGTGTATGAAGAAACAAGTCATTCTTGTCGAAATTGTATTTTGCAAAGTTGTCTTTGGAGAAATTCTAAAGGGTCATTAAGATCTTAATATATATTATAGTCCACTCGACCCTGTCCAGCCTCTACCCTCCTTCTAATGATTTTAATAAGAGCATTATGAAATTTTGACCCTTCTGTAATATTTTTGGGATAGTTATAAACCCTTAACCCTTTTGGAATGATCGCTCTGTGAATACATACTTTCAAATAATCTTTGACACAGTTGGCTTTGAAATTATGAAAGTTATTATAATAAAGAATAAAAGGGAAATGGAAAAAATATTGTAGTAGATTGAAATTTTGAATAAGGCTGTTACAAACCGAAATGCTGCCAGCCCAGCTAGCTGGAATTTTGTAAATAATTATATGTCACTTGAAAATATTAATATGATTTATATAGAAATGTGACACTGCCAGCCCAGCTATCTGGAATTTTGTAAATAATCATATGTCATTTGTGAATATTAATATGATCCATGGGTGTGTCTTACAAATGTAAGAGAATTATATGTGGATATTAAACTACTGGTGCAGAAGTGTGTGTTGAACTGTATACTATGTACTGAACTTCAAGAACGTAACCACAGTGTACCCTGCTGGAAAAGATCAGAAATATGTACAAACATTATACCTGTGCGGATGAGTGTTTTAATGGTAGAAGTTGGAACATACAAAATGAGTTGAAATTGTTTACGACTGTGCTATAAAAGTTAATGCAAAGAGACAGGATGTCTAGAGCTAGAGGGTTTTCTGTTGTCTTGAAACAGAAATAATTGCTAGGTTTAAAATGTTAGAGTGAATAATGTTTTACATTTTCGAGTACTAGGCAAACTTCTGAGAGATATGTACTTCTCACACAGACATGCTAAACATTCTGTTGGTATCTGTTAGCCTGGGAACTTAAGGCAGGTGACAAATAGTGATGTCATCCAGCTGACCCAGCAGTAATGTTTTGATATTAATTTGGGAACTCTCGCAGAGACTGTGCATTTTGTATTTGCCTTTGGAACTGGAAACATCCATCTTCAGCACTTCTGTCTTGCTAATAGTAAGTAACTACAGAAAAGTATATTTTATATATAGATAAGAATATAGTAAAGATTAGTTTAGATGTTTCTGTATTTATTTGAGACTGTCCTGCAATGTTGTTTTAAAATATTTCCTGTGGTTGTGAACTCTGTAGTCACTGTGCTGATTTATTGAATAGTGTCTTGTTCTTTTATTATTTATTATTAAATATATTTAAAACATGTAATTGTGGCTGGTTTGTTTAGAGGTAGTTAAGCTCTTAGAGCACTTGCATATTTATTTGGTGACACAGTATAGGCCACTCTTAAATAGCCTTGGTCTTGGTCACATTTACCATTTGGATAATAGTAACATTACATAATAAAATTGGTCATCCTTTGGGAAGGGACTTAAAGTAGCTGATAAGGGGTTCTGGTGGCAATGATAACTACCTTATGGTCTTGGGGCAGAAGGGGACAAAGCTAGTAAACCTGTGCCAGCCTTTCCCAGGTGTGTGATTGTGTATAAATCAAATCTCAAAGTGTGTGTGCGCCAGCTACTTGGGCAGGGACACAAAACACTGGTTGGACAGAGAGTGCTGGGAGGACTTGTCTTGGAAATCTGGCTAAGGACTCAACTCTATAGCTGTGCCAGTGGGGAGTCTTATTGGGGATCTGGAGAAAGATGGAGAAACAAGCCCCAGACTGACTGTGATCTCTGTGTGCTCTTAAGGGAAATTGTAAGTTACTGTGTGTGTACTTGTCATCCTCCAAATGTGCACATCCCTCACTGATGGTAGTGGTGAGGATTGAGGCTCCTTGATTACTGGGTTAGTGCAGGGGCATCACATAATAATTGTTTGGCAGTGGTGGGATAGCTACATCACATATTAATTGGTTGATAGTGGTGAGATAGCCACATCACATATTAATTTGCTTGTAGTGGTGTGGATATTGAATTCCTGTAGCCTGTGTACCGTGGTCACTGAAGGTGTTTGTACTCTCAATCAGCCACGCTGTGAACAGTCAGAGTTCATATCACAATTGTTTTATTTTTTTTTTTTTGTTAGCTTAGTTAGTCAGGTAGAGCAGGCAAGCATGTCAGCAGTGGAGTATGGCAAGCTGACAAGGAGCCATTTGGCTGAAATGTGCCAAGCTAAAGAACTGGTGCATGCCAACCTGACTAAAGCAGATACAATTGCAGCTATAGTCACAGCTGCATCACAGAATAGCAACCAGGAGGACAATCAGACTGGCCGTGGAACTATACAACTCTCCGAGAATGGACAGCTCAATCTTTCCACAGAGGACTTTAAAAAAATGGAGTTAAAGAGACTTGAGCTAGAGGCCAAGCATTTGGAAATAGAAGCAGCAGAGAGACTAAGGCATCTTGAGGCTGAGGAACATGAGAAACTGCGATGTCTGGAAGCTGTGGAGAAGGAGAGGCAGAGGCAACATGAAAAGGAGACGCTGACTCTTTGCCAGAGTCATGGAGGCAATGGGGAAGGGAGTAACCAAACCCCAGAAGCAACAAAGGTCAGTAAATTTCTTCCACAGTTTAAAGAGGGGGGTAATTTTGATAGTTTAATTCATATGTTTGAGAGGGTATGTAAACAGTATAATATTGACCAAGGGCTCTGGGTATGGTTCCTGACCCCCTTACTCCATGGTAAAGCTGTAACTGTTCTTTCCAATCTGTCTGCACTGATTGTTTAAATTATAATGTTGCAAAGAACTGTTTGGTAGATTGTTTTAAGTTAACACCTGAAGCTTATAGGGAAAAGGTTTGTGAGCATAGATGCAAAGCTGGTGAAAGTGGGTGTGAATATGTTGCTGAACTAAGCACTTATTTTCATAAGTGGGTGAGTGGATGTCAGGTCAACACTTCTGAAGGACTGGCAGACCTTTTGGTGAGGGAACAAGCCCTTAGCACTTTGCTTGAGGACATGAGAATCTGGTTAGCTGCATTCACTGCTGTACATGGGTTGGGGAAGAAGGGAGACATATACCTAGCAAACAGGGCATCACTGCACAGAAAAGGGACACCCAGTGCTGCTCATGTGTCTATGAAAATCCATGATGGACAGCCCAGACTGCCCCAAAAGAGTCTGCCAGTAACAGGAGAAGCCACTAGTCCAGTTACATGACCATGATCAAAGGTTAAATGTTTTAAATGCAACCAGTGGGGCCATGTAGCATATAGACGTCCATGGAGGCAAGGTGGGGAACAAAAGGTGGGAGAGTCAGTAAGTGGGAATGACAAAATGCCAACAGTAGGTTGTCTTGAGACAACAAAGGTACCAAACTATCACCCTACAGATGTCCTGATAGAGAATGATTTTGATAATGCAGTACCATGTGTTCATGCAGTTACACAGTCAGGCTTGGAGACAAGCATGTTGGTCTGGTAGCCTGGGGGAGACCCAGACAGACCACACACATGCAGCCAGGACTGGTGAGGTTGTTACTTAAGAGAGTGAGCTACCCTGTAGCAGTGAGACTGAAGGTGAGCCACATCTGCTTGTGGGTACTGATGTTCCCTTGGACAGAGTGACTGTAAGGGCAGAGGTGAGTAGTAGTACCCAGACTGAGTGTGAGGCACCACTGTCAGATAATACCAGATTTCCTGTGGAAGGGGAGCTGGGAAGGGTTACACAGAGAGAGTTGAGACAGGGTCAGCTCTCAGACCCTACATTACAAGGCCTGAGGAAGGTAGCTAATGAGGCACCTGATTCTCAAGGGAAGGGGTAATCTGTATACTGGGACAAAGGGTTACTGTATAGAGAGTGGACCCCTGAGGAAGGGCTAGAGGGTGATAGAATACAGCAGTTGGTCATGCCTAGAGCCTACCACCTGACACTTCTAGCCATAGCCCATGATATTCCCTTTGCAGGTCATATGGGCATAAATTATACAAAGAGACTTATTATGCAGAACTTCTATTGGTCTAGGATTTCCAGAGATGTAACATGGTACTGCAGGACCTGTGAGCAGTGCCAAAAGGTAGGTGAGGCAGGAGACAAGGTAAAAGCTCCTTTGATACCTTTGCCTGTGATTGAGGAGCCATTTTAGAGGGTAACTATGGATATTGTAGGTCTCTGAGTTCCCCAAGTTCCACAGGGGAAAAAGTATATTCTAGTAGTAGCAGATTATGCTACCACATACCCTGGGACAGTGGTTCTGTCTTCCATTAAGGCAGAAAAGGTGGCAAATGCTTTGATAGAGATTTTCAGCAGGGTGGGTTTCTCAAGTGAAATACTGACTGACAGAGTTGGCAATTTTATGTCAGACCTTGTCTGTGGAAGTACTGTGGGCAAAGCACCTAAAGACCACCCACTAACATCCCCAGACTAATGGTGTTGTTGAGAGGTTAAACTCTACACTCAGGTCTACTCTATGGGCATTCGCATACCAGTTTAAGAGGAAGTGGGAGAAGTATTTGCCCTATCTGCTGTTTGCTTACAGAGACATTCCCCAGGAATCCACAAGTCTTTCACCCTTTGAGTTATTGTATGAGTATAAGGTAAGGAGACCTCTAGATTTAATTCGAGAAGAGTGGGAGGATGAGTATGAATCCCACAAGGAGTTTCTTGTGGCATATGTCCTAAACCTCAGGACAAGGCTCAAGAAACTCATGGGTTTAGCCCAGGACAACCTGGCAGAAGCTCAACAGCAGAAAAAGGTCTGGTATGACAGTAATGCTCAAGCTAGATAGTATGCTGTAGGGCAGCAGGTAATGGTTCTCATTCCTGTCAGACACAACAAGCTGCAGGCAGATTGGGCGGGACCCTACAAGGTGGTAAGGAAGGTCAGTGATGTTAACTACATGGTAGAACTGCTAGGCAGGAGGCAGGGGCACAAATTGTACCATGCTAACATGATGAAACCTTATCATGATAGGGAAGCCCTTGTACTGAGTATTTGCAGTGGATTGCAGAAGGAGTCTGAGGGGCATCTATGGCTACAGGGAGCCAGTCAGAAAATCCCAGATTACTATGGTGGAGCCTATAGTTGCAGTCATATGATGGGACAGGGCAGCATGGTACTGGGGTCAGCAATGCCAAGACACCTGAAATCTCAACACAGGGAATGGGGTAAGGTATTCCCAGATAGGTTCAGCCCTCTCAAGCAATATTTCTCAAGGATCACTTGAAAATCTAGCTTGAGATCTCGTGTGTGTGTGTGTGGGGGGGGGGGGTGAAATGATGCCAGCCCAGCTAGCTGGAATTTTGAAAATAATTATATGTCACTTGAAAATATTAATATGATTTATATAGAAATGTGACACTGCCAGCCGAGCTGGCTGGAATTATGTAAATCATCATATATCATTTGTGAATATTAATATGATCCATAAGCTTGTCTTACAAATGTAAGAGAACTATATGTTATCTGGATATTAAACTACTCGTGCAGAAGTGTGTGTATGTTGAACTGTATATTATGTACTGAGCTTCAAGAAGGTAATCACAGTGTACACTGCTGGAAAAGAGCAGAAATGTGTATAAACTATATACCTATGCAGATGTGTGTTTTAATGGTAGAAGTTGGAACATACAGAGTTAACTTGCAAAACTTCAAGAAAATAAGTGGAAATTGTTTACAACTGTGCTATAAAAGTTAGTTAATGCAAAGAGACAGGATGTCTAGAGCTAGGGGATTTTCTATTGTCTTGAAACAGAAATAATTACTAGGTTTAAAATGTAAGAGTGTTTAAATGTTTTACGACTTCCAGTTCTCGCCAAACATCTGAGAGATATGTACTTCTCACACAGAGATACTAAAAGTTCTGTTGGTATCTGTTAGCCTGGGAACTGAAGGCAGGTGACAAATAGTGATGTCATTCAGCTGACCCAGCAACAAATGTTTTGATACTAATTTGGGAACTCTCTCAAAGACTCCGCATTTTGTATTTGTCTTTGGACCTGGAAACATCCATCTTCTGCACTTCTGTCTTGCTAATAGCATGTAACTAGGGAAACATATCTTTTAGATATAGATAGGAATATAGTAAATATTCAGTTTGCTGAGTTATTGAATATTGTCTTGTTCTTTTATTACTTATTATTAAATATATTTATTTATTTTATTTTTTATTTGCACACACAGCCAGGAAATGGAACAGCTTGTTGTAAGTTCACCAAGGCAGATTCAGTAAATCCAGGTAGGCACCAAACAAATTCAAATAATTCCTTTATTCAGAACCACAGAATAATAACACACTTACAGGGCCTCGAAAGAGTCCTGTATTGTTATTTTTCGTCACTACCTCCTGAGAAACGGCTACCACATCCAAGGAAGGCAGCAGGCGCGCAAATTACCCACTCCCGACTCGGGGAGGTAGTGACGAAAAATAACAATACAGGACTCTTTCGAGGCCCTGTAAGTGTGTTATTATTCTGTGGTTCTGAATAAAGGAATTATTTGAATTCGTTTGGTGCCTACCTGGATTTACTGAATCTGCCTTGGTGAACTTACAACAAGCTGTTCCATTTCCTGGCTGTGTGTGCATTTACTTCTTTATTTTTTATTTATTTTACATTTGTTGACCGGGAAGCTCTGACTGGATGGGTCTAGGACATTTCAATGAATGCACATTTCACTGAAAGTCAAATTAGTGTGCAGTTTTCACTGAAAGCTCACTTCACTGAAAACTCAATTCACTGAAACACATTTCACTAAAAGTTATATATGGCATTTTCCCCACTGTAGTGAGTTAGTATATATAGTAAGGGGATGTTTGGGGGGCACCACCCCCCACACCGGGGAGTGTGTGGGGAATAGCCCCCCACATATTTTAAATATTTTGAACTATATACATGGATACTTGCAATTCCAATATATTACTCTTTTCCAAACATAATATATATTTAAAATATGTGAAGGGCTATACTGTCCACACCCCCCGATGTGGGGGGCGGTGCCCCCACCCCCCCTTACTATCTATATATATATATATATATATATATATATATATACTAACTTCAGGGTCACACTACAGTTGGGAAAAGGCCATATATAACTTTCAGTGAAATGTGTTTCAGTGAATTGAGTTTTCAGTGAATTGTGTTTTCAGTGATTTGTGTTCAGTCATTTGAGTTTCAGTGAAATGTGCATTCAGTGAAATGTCCTAGACCCGACTGGATATATGTCCATTTTCAGCAGAGGCCCGGGGAGAAAAGCTCCATACAGAAGACAATAAGACAGAACAGCATAATACAATGTGAAATACAATAGAGAAATACAATGCAGAGAAATTGTTACATATTTACATATTAAAACCATTCCACTATTAGTATAATTCAAGATAGAGGTTATACAATATATTTGTAGGTCACTTTCCAAGTTCCCAGTCCAACATTCAAAAAGCTCATATATATTTGTGTGTCTCTTTATAGGTTACTTAAAATACATACTAGACTCCAACAGGTTTGTACAGAGTAACCAAGTTAGGATTCAGTGACACTGCTAGGAGACCCTAACTGGGAAAAAGTAGAAGAGTGTGGGAATTAGTCAGGGGTAGAACAAGGACAGAGCCATTGCATAGTGAAGTATTGATTATGTTTTTTTTATTTTTTAATTGGGTTGGAGAGGGTTGTAAGGTTAGTTCTGTAGGAAAAGAGTTCCAGGCTTTACCAACTGAGTTCTTAAACAGAGCTTCCCCAGCTGAGTTGTTTGCTTTGAAGGTGAAAGCTAGCATTTTATTAGAGGATCGAACAGTATTAAGGTTCTGGTAGGGGGTGATGAGAGTTTTAAGATCGGGTGTCCGTTCTGGCTAGTAGAGAATCTTGTGGGCAGTTACTAGTTGGTTATTTAGTAGAAGGTTAGGTAGTTCAAGCCAGCCTAGTAGTTTGAGGTTAAGGCAGTGATGGGTCCTATAGGCAGAGGCAATGGCAAATCTGGCAATATGATTATAGCAGGTTGTGAGCTTCTTCAGGTCGGTTTTACTCAGGTTTGTGTATAAGGGGGAGGCATAGAGAAATGTAGATAGTAGATGAGTTTGAGCAAGAACAGTTCTGGCTAGGGGAGTTAAGAAGGGTTTGAGCCTGTGTAGAGAGCCACATTTTTTATTTACTGTTTTAATTGTGTGGTTGATATGCAAGTCAAACTTTAGGTTGTTGTCAACTATAACTTCTAGGTGTTTGCTTGAGGGGTCTGGTGAGATAATTGTGCCATTGCTGGATTTAATGGAGAAGGTTAGAGAGGAGGTCTTACGAGATGGGGAGAACAGTAGAAGTTTATTTTTGGGGGGATTTAGTATGAGACGGCGATAGAGGAGCCAATTTTCAACTATGCTAAATGTGTTTTGGGATAATGTCAGTAGTTCTTCTGGGGTTGTAGCAGAACATATTAATGTCGAGTCATCTGCGTATTGAATACAAGTAGTATCTTGTATTACTTTATGCAAGTCATTAATGAATATGGAAAATAGGAGGGGCCCTAAGATGGATCCTTGGGGGACTCCCAAGTGTTATACGTAAAAGAGTATATAAGTTATCTTTCCACAGGACTGTATGTTGTCTACCTCCCAGATATGACTTAAACCATTGTATAGTATGGGTGTCTAGGGAGATTAATTCTAGGGTTTGCAGTAGAAGTTGATGGTTTACCATGTCAAAAGCTTTGGAAAGATCTAGAAAGATGGCTGAGGAGAGTTTCTTACAATTATGATTATGATTTATGACATTGGGAAAGGATAGTAGGGCAGTGGTAGCACTGTGGTTTGGTCTGAAGCCATGTTGAGAATTTGACAGGTGATTGATATCAAGAAGACAGGTTAGGAGTTGTCTTTGGATATATTTTTCCATGATTTTGGCTATAGAAGAGAGTATAGCTATGTGTGTGTAGTCTGAGAGGTCAGTGGAACTGCCTCCCTTGTGGAGTGGAATGACATGGGATATCTTCCAGATAGTGGGAATGGTAGCTTCAGATATAGATCTGTTGACCATAATGGATATAGGGTAGGCTACAGCATCAGCTACTTTTTGTAGGTAGTCTGCTGGTAGGAGATCAGTGACAAGGGTAGTTGGATTTAGTTTTCTAATTAATTTAAGGATAAATGATGTTGAGACTGGTTGAAATTTGAAAGTAGTTTGGGTAATGGGTGTAGAGCAGATGGATTTGGTGCACTGGGGGATACATTACTGACTAGGTTTTTGATAGTTTCTGTAAAGAAGCTATTGAAGTGCAAGCTGGAGCGTGGGTGTCTAGGATGGATAAGAATTTAGTAGTAAAGTATTTTACAGCTTTCTCAAGTGGAAGATGCTTAAGTACTGACCAGTTGCAAAGTTTAAGGTCTGTTTGGAAATTCTTAAGGTTAAAATATTTCTTGTTCCTGATTGTTTTGTTGGTGGGTTGTTTAATGGATTTCAGCCTTTTGCCTGATAATATAGGTGAGATGGTGATCACTTATGTCATCGGGCAGGGTTCCGACTTTATACATGTGTGGGTGATTGTTAATAAGTATCCAATCTAATATAGTTTCTTTATTGTTAGGTTTGGTAATCCTGGTTCATAGGTAGGTACTAGGCTATCAGCCCAAGAGCCTATGTAAGCCTAGCCAGCAAGGTTCCATAGCTTACGCCACCCGAGAAAGTTATTTTCCTGTGCCACTGTTGAGCAGAGACACAGAAGTGATCCCCAGGGTGTATTTCCTATTTCCATCAACTCATCAAGATTTTTCTTGAAGAGTGCTAATGAAGAACTTTTCTTGACATAGATAGGTAGCTTGTTCCAGAGTATAGGAAGTCTCTGGGACAGGAATCTATCCCTCCAGCGTGTCCTGTTTATTGTGGTGACAAGGTTTAGGTCCATAGAGCGTGCAGCTCGGAGGGATTGGGATTTCTTTAGGTGTAGCATGTCCAACAGCTCTGGGTTTGACATAGCTTTATATGTTAGGCAGAGATCACCTCGGAGTAGGCGATATGCTATGAAGTAAAGCTGGAGTTTTTTGAGGTGGTCAGTGTAGGGCATTTGTTTGAGGCCAGTAATCCTCTTTGTGAGGTACTTCTGTGGCCTTTCCAGCTGCTGCAGATGTCTTGTGAGGTACATTCCAAAAGGGGCGTTGTACTCTATAATGGGTCTAATGAGTGACGAGTAGAGGGGGACATTGACCTCTTTTTTCCTGGATGAGAACCCTTTTATGATGAGGTGTGCCATGTAGAAGGACTTCCTGACTACTGTGGTGATGTGACTATCAAAGGAGAGACTACTGTCCACCTGGGTCCCAAGGTCTCTTATCATGCATTTGGTGTTAAGTAGATTGCTGCCTATGTGGTAGTTCATGGGTACAGAGTTTTTACCAAAGGGGATGACACTGCACTTTTTGGCATTGAGCTTGAGGCCATGGCTCTGACACCAGGCATCTATCTCAGTGAGGCCCTTTTGTAGGATGTCCACATAATTTCGGGACTTGTCTATGGCTCCTAGTTTGTAGTCATTTGTGAACTTCGTTAGCCAGAGGCCTTCTGTGTTAGCCTGTACTTCAGAGAAGTAGATACCAAACAGGAGAGGTCCCAGGATGGAACCCTGTGGTACTCCACTTGTCACTGCTTTGAGGTCAGATTTGGAGTCTGCAACTTTTACAGTGTAGGTTCTGTCAGTGAGCCAGTTGGCAACCCATCTTGTGACTTAGGGATTTATACCTAGTTTAGTGAGTTTAGCTATAATTCCAGAATGGGGGATGGTGTTGAAAGCCTTGGCGAGGTCAAGATAGGCTGTGTGAACCACCTTACCCTCATCCACGGCTTTGGTGACAGCCTCAAAGAAGTTGATCAGGTTCAGGAGGCATGATCTGCCTTTCACAAACCCGAACTGGGTGGGATCCAGAGTTTGGAGGTTACCAATGTCTTTGTTTATGAGTTCCATAATGATACATTCCATGGCCTTGCAGACCAGGCTTGTCAGGCTAATAGGTTGATAGTTCCTGGGATCAGTGGTGGCTCCCCTTTTGTAGAGTGGGATAACTGTTGCTGTGCACCATTCAGTGGGCACAAAGCCTGATGCGAGGCTATTACTGAACATGGTGCTTAAGTGGGGAGCCAGTTCGTTAGGAAGTTTGTGTAAAACGCAGCCTGGGATGTTGTCCGGTCCCATGGATGCTGTGTTTTTGGCTTTAGAGAGTGCAGCTTTTACCTGCATAGTTGTGATTACAGGGACACTGCATTCTTCCCGTGTAGATATGGGCCCTTTAGGGGGTGAGAGGGGGGTAAAATTAGCACTGAACCTATCTGCCAGGATGTTGGCAATATCAGTTGGTTCTGTAATTTTCGTGCCTTTGTGCACTCAGAGCAGATCTGAGTGTTGCCATCTAGATTCTTGACATAGCTATAGAATGTTTTGTGGTTGTCCTTGGATTTAGTGGCGATTTTGTTTTTGTAGCTAGCTTTGGAGGATCTTATAAGGGATCTCAGCTTCTTACTGAGGCTGACCAGGGAGCTCCTCCACTCATGGGATTTTACTATCTTTTGCAAAAGTTTCTTCCTTCTGTTGTACAGTTTGTTTATGGCAGGGGACCACCAGATTGGCTTCCTTTTTTTGGAGGATAGCATCTTGGTTCTGTTTGGGATAGCACAATCCATGCACTCGTGTAAGTGCTTATAGAGTGCATTTGTGTAGGATTCAGCAGTTGTAACTGTATTGTCCATCTGCATGGGTGTCATGAAGTTCACCACTTCTGTCTTAAGAAGCATGAAGTTGGCTTTGGAGAAATGTTTTACTGTGGTTTCCTTAATGGGGGCGGGATGTGGCTATAAAGGGTGATAAGCTTATGGTCGGATCGGACCAACGAGGAGTTGACTTCAGGTGTGGAACACTGGTCTCTCATGTTGGTAATGATTAGGTCTAGGATATTGTTGCCCCTGGTGGGGGTGTGGTTAAGTTGACCTAGGGCATTGGAGTTTTTGAATTCCAGAAAGCGTTGTGCTAAGGAGTTGGTACACGAGTAGTTTTCCCAGTTAATGGTGGGGTAGTTGAAGTCACCCATTATTAGGGTGTTTGGTTGAACCCTAATAATTTCCAGTACATCAAGAAAAGAGGAGTGGGAATCCTGGGGCATGGTGGGGGATCTGTAGCAAGCTACAGTTTGGATTGCAGTTTTGCCCAGAGTTAGTTGCACTTGGATAACCTCGGATGCATTATGCTGAGCAACTAGCCTGGAGGTGTGGATATCCTTAATAAATATGGACACACCTCCACCTGTGGTGTTTCGATCCAGGTTACATGGCCGAAAAGTGTGGTTTGAGTTATAGCCTGGTAGTGCAGAGGTGCTCTCTGGAGCCTTGAACCAGGTCTCAGTCACTGCACAGATATCAATGTTCTCCATTTTAAAGAGTGCCTCGAGCGAGTGCATCTTGAGGTTTAGACTTCTAGCATTGAGTAACATTACCCTCAGTTTTTGCTT
Source organism: Protopterus annectens (assembly GCF_019279795.1). Classification (NCBI taxonomy): domain Eukaryota; kingdom Metazoa; phylum Chordata; order Ceratodontiformes; family Protopteridae; genus Protopterus; species Protopterus annectens. Next base: position 1,168,052,351 of record NC_056726.1, read on the forward strand.
GCCTGTTCCTGTTATGGTGGTGAATTTGTTATTTGAACCCTGCCTAAAAAAAGCACTATAGGGGCAGCAAGAGCCTTAGCCAGTATCCGGAATCCCAGGGGTGACAGGTGCAGGCCACCTGTGGCAAAGCATTGTGGTCTGTCGACCATGTCATCCCAAGCAAACAGATATTGGATCCCCTTAGAATGACACCAGAAGCTTAGCCAATTGTTGAAGTCAATCATTTTGTCCTTGTACTGCGTTATCATTCTGGGCAATGGCAGAATGCTACTCAGGGCTAGAGTCATACCTGCCTGAGCTACAAGATCGGAGAGCTCTTCCATGTCTCTTTTCATGTAGTCCAGGGAGGTATGTCTCATATTTGTACTTGCTGTGGAGTGACCTGAGTGCGTGGGTATGTGGCGGATCCTGGCACCTGGTAGGCAACTGACAGTAACCTTCTCCTTGTTTAGCCTGGTGAGTGGGACATCAGTGTGCCTGACTATAGAGTCACCTATGACTAGTGTGTTGGGTCCGTTGTTTTGCATTATTGGCTGTGGTTGAGTGGCACACTGAGTCTGTGGGCTATGTGTCATTTGGGTTGTGTTGGGGGATGGAGGTTGCTTGCGTTTTTGCATTGGAGGTCTCTGTTGCTTAGACAGATTATTATTGAGAGCCTCTGTGAATGCTTTTGTGTTACTATGTGTGGATTTTGGTGGTGTAGATTTAGTGAGACTATGTGATGAGTGTGGTGTGGTGCAAATGTTTACCTTCTCCTCATGACTGTCAAGTTCAGTCTTGGTTGGAGAGAGCTTTACCTCCAGTTTGGCTAGATAAGTGCATCTCTCACAGGTTGTAGTGTTGGGTGGTAGGATGAGAAGGTTGTCTGTGTACATGAGGCAATTTCTACATTACCTCAAGATGCCCAGATTCATCAGATAGACAGGAGAGAACACTGGGAGCTGACCCTTGGACATGCATGAATAAAAAATTATTTTCCTCTAGATAAGTGAGGAAAGTGAGTACAAGAGCTGTTTTTCTCTAAGCAAGTGAGAAAAGTAAGTACAAAAACTGTTTTCTTCTAGGTAATAAGGAAGATTGAGTGCTATAGTAATTAGTAGCTTATTTAGTGCTTACAAGTTCCAAACAAGTGCTGAGCATTAATAAGCAAATTTAAGTGCTAAAACTAAGAATCTGTATCTGCACTAGACGAGTTACAGGACAGAAACAAGTGCAAATGCAGGCTTTCAAATCAGAAAGATGAGAGAGATGGAAGATTGCCCAAACGGCCACTAACTACAATTTCTGGACCAGAACCACTCCTTATGTAATAGGCAGGTTACCTAGTGCTTATCACTCCCACTGATAAGCTAGAAGGCTTCACCCCAACACAGAAAGGCTTGGGGGACTCAGAAATTTACATACAGTCCTGAATACAGCAAATCTGTATCTGGAACACTAGTTACAGGAAAGGTAGGAAACAAGCTTACAGTTTTTTTTTTTTTTTTTTTTTTTTAACAGAAAAGTAGCAAAAACAGTAGTAAAAACAATTCATATGCATTGCAAGCTAGCACACTTGAGTATGCAGCAATATTAGACCAAACACAGTTTAAAAAATGCAATTAAATTAAAAAGGACTAAAGGCAAGTGAAAAAAGAGTTTATTAGGTAGAATGTGGTAAAGAGATGGGACTGGGGGAGTGTCCCAGATCAAATCTGCAGTGGGGCGGGCAACTGCAAAAGCTACCAAACTACAAACCAAAAATATGTAAGGTAGGTGGGACAAAACAGTTTCAACAGAGATCTAAGCAACAATTAACAAACTCTATAACCAAAATAATATACTCAGCTCTGTATATTTGCAGATAGTCTGTAAGGCAGTCGATGCCACGGTGGTACGGCGGTAGCATTGTTACCTCACAACAAGAGGTTCTCTCGTTCGATTCTCAGCATGGCTTGGGAGTGCCTTCTGTGTGGAGTCTGCATGTTCTCCCCGTGATTGGGTAGGGTTCGAAAGACATGCATGCGTAAATGGGCGTGCCTTAGTTGAAGGTTGGGCGTCGAGCTGGCACCTCAGCGTTTCGTAAAAATCTACTGCCAATCATTAGCAGACCGGAGTTCCGCTGTGGTGACCCCTTACCGGGAAAAAGACAAAAGACAAACAACAACTGTAAGGCAGTCTCTCAGAACACAGGTTCCAGCAATTTGAATGCAGCTGTTACTATACCAACTGAAGACAAGGCAGAAAATAGGGCGAGGGACAGTTTCAGCAGAGATATAAGCAACAACTAACAGTACAAACTTTAAAACCAAAAAAAATATACTCAGCTCTGTATATTTGCCGATCAGTCTCTCAGAACAGTGCGACAACAGTTTTAACAGACATCTAAGCAACAATTAACAAACTCTATAACCAAAAAAATATACTCAGCTCTGTATATTTGCAGATAGTATGTAAGGCAGTCTCTCAGAACCAGGAGTGGCCTTAGGTAAACTGGTGCCTAGGCAAAAGGGCACCACGGCACCCCCCACCACACCACCCAGTGCCCCCATCCTGGTCTACCTACAACAAATAAATACTGGAAAAGTGCCCCTACTAAAGTGGCACCCTAAGTGGCCGCCTAGTTGGCCTATGCCTAAGGCCGGCTATGCTAAGAACACAGATTTCAGCAATTCCCTGGTGGGGGAGGATATAACTTGTGAGAATCCATAAAGGTTAACATGGTAAGTGGGGGGGTTCAGAGGAGCATGAGTACCAGTCTAAATTAAAATCCCCAAGTACAATGGTTTCTTGGGGATAATTATTTGATACCCAGTTTAGTATGTCCTCAAGTACTGGTATGTTTTTGCCTGGGGGAATGTAGACACAGATAATATACATACTTTTGCTTTTGTTGATGTGCAGTTTAGTAGTAATGATTTCAGTGTTAGTATTTTGGATAGGTTGATGGATGTCAATGGTCATCTCTAGCATGGATTTGTAAAGAACAGCTACCCCCCTTTTTTAGAAGTATGGTCGTGTCTAAATATATTGTAACCTGGTGGTATGACTTCATTATCTAAGGTGCTTGGTTTAAGCCAGGTTTCAGTGAGACAAAGAATATCAGGGGAAAGGTGATCTAATAGGGCATGGAGGTGCTGAACTTTATTATTTAAACTTCTGATGTTTAGATGGCTGACCAGGAGTGAATTAGAGGTCTATTTAAGGTATAGGTTATAGGGAATGGGGTAGTTTTTGATGACAGAATTATTGGCAGAGGATGGGACAGGGTTTGGGTGGATGTCTCCATCCACGGTGGGATTACTTTGAGATTTAATGATTAACTTCAGAAACTTGAAAAGAAGGTTTTGGTATTTTTTATTTTTTGGTTTGATGTATCGATTTCTAATAGGATTGATGAGGTGTTTGTTTGAAGGGGTAGATATGGGGGGGAGAATTTAAATGTTCTAGCTGATTAGGTACAGGCAGTGTGATAGTATGGCTTCTTGGGGAGTGAAAACCATAAATCACCTGTTGTTCATATGCAGTTAGTATGTAAGGGATAAGCAACAGTGATATTATGGAGTAGATCAACAAAAGGTTGACTGGAGATAGCATTGGGGCCATAGTAGGATAAGGGTGAAGGCAGTGGGGTTTGAAGTAGATGATAAGTAATTAGTGTAGGTGTCGAAGTTTGTATTAATTGATTATTGCTTGTTGATTTTAATTGTGGCTGGTTTGTTTAGAGATATTTAAGCTCTTAGAATACTTGCTTATGTATTTGGTGGCACTGTATAGGCCACATTTACCATTTGGATAATAGTAGCATTACACAGTAAGATTAATCACCCTTTGGGAAGGGCCTTAAAGTAGCTGATAAGGGGTTCTGATGGCAGTGATAACTACCTTATTGTCTGGGTAGAAGGGGGAATAGGTAGTAAACCTGTGCCAGCCTTTCCCAGGTGTGTGTTTGTGTATAAATCAAATTTCAAAGTTTGTGTGTGTCAGCTACTTGGGCAGGGGCACAAAGCACTGGTTGGACAGATAGAGTGCTAAGAGGACTTGGCTTGGAACCCTAGCTAAGGACTCGCCTCTATAGCTGTGCCAGTGGGGAGTCTTATTGAGGATCTGGAGAAAGAGGAAGAAACCAGCCCCAGACTGACTGTGATCTCTGTGTGCTCTTAAGGGAAATTGTAGTTTACTGTGTGTGTACTTGTCATCATCCCAAATGCGCACATCCCTCACTGGTGCTAGTGATGAGGATTGAGGCTCCTTGATTACTGGGCCATTGCAGGGGCATCATAAACGCTATCGCCTCAGACCTAATTTTCACCATAGAAGGGGGAAGAATTAAATATTGTAATTCTATACATAAGGCGGATGATAAGTGTGCAAATATTTTTAAGAGAAAACCAAGTAAACTGGAGAGGGATAGGCTTGAATATTTAGAGAAACACTCTTACCCTAATCTCAGAGGGAGGGGCTATATAATCCCAAAATATTATGAATACAACTATTAGGGTGAAAGGTGAAAGGAAAATTATGATTCTAGCCTCCTTAGGAGAGTAGAGGTTGGACAGGCTTGAGTGGACTATCATATATCTCATGATCTTAATGACTCTTTGGAATCCTCCCCCCTGAGAAGATCCGAAAGATAAATGAACAAGGAACCAATACATTATTACAACCAGGGGGGGGGGGTTACCCAAGAGAGGGGACTATTAAAGGAGGAATTTTATTTTCAAGGTCATGACATTAATACTCTATCGGATGCAATGAATGTTCAACATGGTTATAAGTTTGTTTATAAAGATTTTAACATTTTTAATTACAGAAATTAAGAGACTAATAAAACATATTTTAATTTGTTCATTAAAGGTTTGAATTTCATTCCCAGTAGAAGTGAAGTTAGTAGAACATTGATTGATTTAAAATTTGTCACTTGTTCATCTCCAACACATATGACAAGAAGGACTGGGGTTTCGTTTAGATGCTTTATTGCATAGAAACACATCAGGATGAACAGCAGCACCATCATTAAATATGAACAAACCAGTTAACAGACAAGCATCACATACATACATGCTTACATCTCAACAGCTAACTACAAAATGGCAGTCAGACTTGCACATGCTCAGTATTTGTACACTTGTGCAAGCCCTTGGATAACTTCTTAAAGGTATATACACACATATTGATCTACATCCTCCCTCTTAAAAAGATTGCCCTTTATGTAAAACAACACCAGCGTTAGACATGCATTATTATATACATCAGGAACAAAACACAATGTTCATGTCCAAGTTTCTTCATATCTGCCACAGGGTTTAGATATTCAACCAAATCTCGTAACATAACAATTGGGACCAAATTTACCAACAGGGACAATCTGCAGTGCACAACACATATCAGGACCTTCTGGATTCGACACAGGAACAAGATTGCCCTATGGAACTTCCTCAGGAATTGGAACACTGGACAACTCACTCTGAGATAAAGATTCTTTCTCACAGGCTATGCACTGTGGTATAGGCTCAGATACCAGTCTCAAATGTTTCCAATTCTGCCTAAAGATTGCTCCTTCTGATTTCACAATGTACGATCTTGGCTGTGGACCAGTATTCTTCATGACACCAATCCGATCATAACCTCTGGACATTTGCATCCTTCCCACTTCTCCCTCTCAGAATGGATTGAGCAGTTTACTGGCCTTATTATAATAGGACTTCTGGGTGAAGTATTTCTTCAACAGATTGGGTTTCACTGATCTGTTGTTCTTGACACATGGAACCAACAACTGACTTCTGATTGGTAATGTGGTTCTGATTTGTCTCGACAGAAGTCTCTGAGCAGGTAAACCAAGATGTTTATCACAAGGAGCATTTCTGAGATTCAAGAAATTCAGGAAAACATCACTATTGTGTCATTTAGACTTCTCTAGTAACTGTTTTGTACTTTGATCTGCACGTTCTGCAAAACCATTTAACTGTGGGTACTCTGGACTACTTGTGACATGAGTAAAGTCCCATTCTTCAGCAAATCTTTTGAACTGTTGGCTTGTAAACTATGTGCCATTATCAGAAATAACTTTGTGCAGACTACCATGAACAGAAAATGATGCTTCAACTTAGTAATGACAGTACTGGATGCTAGGTTAGGAAGCAGGTCAGTCTCAAACCAATTGGAGTAAGAGTCTACTAATACCAAATAATGTTGATTACTCCACTTGACGATATCAGTGGCTACTGTCAACTCAGGTAGTTCCGAAATCTGGTTAAGCTGAAGTGGCTCTTTCTGTTGATGAGGCTTTGTACTATCACACACAGAACAAGATAAAAGTGCTCTCTCAATGTCTTGTGACACAGAAGGCCAAAATACTAACTCTCTCACCCTTCTTTTGGTAGATTTGGTTCCTGGGTGATGACAATGCAAAATAGTAAGATACTCTTTTGTTGCAAAGACTTTGGGACAATTACTTTCAGACCTTTCATTATACCTTTGCCAGACAAAATCTCATTTCTGTATTGAAAATAAGGTTGCACTTATTAAGGTAAACTAGATTGCTTTGATGGCCATTCATGATTGATGAAGTGGTTGAGCCTTTGTAAAACTGGATCTGTGGCTGTGTGATCTCTTAGCTCATCAAGATGTGTGGAAGAAAAATTTCTCACTTCCGTGACTTCAAAATCAAGGCTCTCATTCTCGTGCTGTTCTGTGGTGTTTCTGGGTGATCTGGATAATGTATTTGCAAGATAAAGAAGTTTGCCTTTCTTGTAGACAAGATTAAAATTATACTTTTGCAATTTCAGCATCATACTTTGCAGTCTGACTGGAGCTGAATGCATAGGCTTTCTCAGGATTGTCATTAATGGTCTGTGGTCCATTTCAATCTGGATAGGTCTACCATAAACATAATCATGGATTTCAAACATGAAAACACAGTTGCCAAATGCTCTTTATTTGGGCATACTGTATCTCAGTTTGGGTAAGAGTTCTTAATGCATAGGCAACAGGTTGATCCTCTTGTAGAATGCCTGCACCAAGACCAAATTTCGAAGCATCACAGGAAAGTGTAACTGGCTTGTAAACATCATAGTATCTGAGAGTTGGTGGACTAGCAATCCTCTGTTTCAGGACAGCAAATGCTCTTTGGTGTTGCTCTGACCAAGACCAGGATATGTCTTTTTGTGTTAGCTTTCTGAGCAGTGCTGATAGTTGGCTCAAGTTTGGAATGAACTTGCCTAGGTAGTTGACCATGCCAAGAAAACGTTGCAGGGCTTGAACATTGTCTGGAGCTGGCATCTCAAAAATGTCCATTTGCTTTGAAGAGTCTGGTCATAGGCCTGTACTCATAAATAAATGACCAACATAAGTGACCTCGTGTACTGTAGCATGAATTTGCATTTGTGTGGATTGAGCTTAAGATTCACTTAATGTGCCCTATATAGAATTTTTCTGAGGGTTCTGTCATGTTCTGCTTCAAAACGACCTCTGCTAGTATGTCATCTACTATGATAGCACAAGGATACTCATGAAAATTTCTCCATTGCACGTTGAAAGACTTCACTTGCAGAATGTATCCCAAATGGCATTCTCAAAAATCTGTACTTGCCAAATGGAGCACTGAAAGTAGTGAGGAATGAGGATTTCTTGTCAAGCTAAATTTGACAAAATGAACTCTTCACATCTAAGACAGAAAAGATAGTGGCATTTGGCATCAAGGCTGTTACTTCTTTGACTGTGCGCAATGGATGATGAAGTCTTTTTAGTGCTTTGTTCAAATCTTGTGGATCAATACATATTCTGATGTCATCTGAGCTTTTCTTATGAGCTGCCACCATAGAAGATAACCACTCAGTTGAAGTTGAAGCTGGACAAATCACACCTTGTCTCACCATTTTATCTAGCTCGGCTTTGACTCTGTTCTGCATAGCTATTGGAACTTTGCATGCTGGCCTGATAACTGGACTGATCTCTGGCTTTAACTTCATGGGGTACACAACTGGAAGTTTGCCTAGTTTGTATTCGAAAAGATCAGCATAGGTAGAAAAGATGTGTTGGGCAAAATTAGAGTAGTGGTCTTTCAAGCTGACTTGGTGAACTTCCTAATTAAATGTAAGCAGTCCCATTTTCAAACTATCTCTGAGCCCTAATAATGACTGGACGTGCCTCTTGACCACATAGAATAATAAGTCATAGCTTCTTCCACTCTGCTGGAAGTAACATGGAAGCACTACTGAGCCTTCGGTTTGAATTTCTTCACCTCCATAAGCAACAACGTTCACACACCTTGCCAAATCAAGCTTTTTACCATGACACACCTTGTCACACAATTTTATCTAACTCGGCTTTGTCTCTGTCCTGCGTGGCTATTGGAACTTTATGTGCTGGCCTGACAACTGGACTGACCTCTGGGTCCAACTTTGTCTTGGAAAAGATCAGCATAAGTATGTTTAGCGTAGTGGTCTTTTAAGGTAACATGGTGAACTTCCTTGTTAAATGAAAGCAGTCCCATTTTCAAACTATCTCTGAGCCATAATAAAGGCTGGACATGCCTCTTGACCACATAGAATAACAAGTGGTAACTTCTTACAGCACAGGAACATGAAAGCACTACTGAGTCTTTGGTTTGAATTTCTTCACCTCCATAAGTAACAAGCTTCCCACACTTTGTCAAATCAAGCCTTTCACCATGACACACTCTAGCAAATGTTTCTGCTGACATAATATTGCACTTTGAACCTCTGTCAACTTTGAGCTCTATGGGTTTGCCATTTTTCCGAACAGTACAAAATACGTAATTCTTTGCCCTTAAATCTACAGCATTGACTGTTTCATGAAGTACTGACACACCATCAACATAAAGAGTAGAATTGCCACTGTCTAACTGATCGAATGTTCCCTTTTAATAAAAGGATGTGGGCCTTTTGATTTACAAAGTCTTTTGAGATGATTCTATTATTGCATTTCTGGCATTGTTGACCAAAAACTAAACATTTTGCCCTTTTAGATTCATGACTTCCACCACAATTATGACAGTTGGCAATGAATCTAGGTGGGGACCCATGCTTTGAGTTTGCTGACTCACTCTTGTGCTTCACTGAGACTGTGCAAACTCTGGAATTTGCTAGAAAGTTCTGGAGTTTACCATTGAGTGCTGCAGTGGCTACAGTTGTTGCCATGTGCTTGGGCCAGTTTCTTTTAACTACATGCTGCATACTATCAACATGAGTTCTATCACTGTGTCTTCTTGAGCTGCTGTCATTTGTAAACATATTTGTGTGCTTTTCTATGAGCTCATTATATCTGACAAATCTCAATGGCCTTATTCAAAGTTAAATCACTGTCACAAAGCAAAATCTTTCTCACCGCATCATCTTTTATGCCACACATAAGTCTGTCCTTCATCAACTCATCCCTTAAGTCACCACATTTCCATGTTTTAGCTCTATTTCTCAGGTAGTTACATATATATGCCACACAAGTTTCATCAGGCTTTTTATCTCTTGTGTAAAATAAGTGCTTTCCATTGTAACATTTGTCTGGGAGTTACACATTTGTCTAAATTTATGCTTTGAGCACTCTGGGTCCTCCCTTGACTTACCTGGTACAACAGTATGAAGGTTTTCCCCCTCTCCTTCATAGATAGCAAGTGCATACATGAATGAGCATTCCCTTTCTATGGCTTCTGACCCAGATAAATTAAGTAGAATAAATGCCTTTGTATGGCCATCTTTATCAGAAAATGCAGCCTATATGAAAATGCCATACGCTTGATCAAACACTCTCCAGTTCTTGGCAATATTGCTGTCAAACACAAGTGCACTGGTTTTTGAAATCCATCTGCCATGCCCACAAAGTATACCCAAACACACTGAAAATATGGCCCTTGTAATTATGTATGAACAAACAGTTCTGTGAGCTTGTAACAGCATTCTAATACATAATAAACTCTTTGAAATACTTCACTTTGTGAAATATGCTCTATAATGGCAGTACTCTGTGAAATATGCCCTGTAGTGGCTGTACTTTTGTGAAATAACTTTACTGTAACACTGCAAAAATATGCAAACACTTTATACACTTCTAATAACTCAATTATATTTGCTTAATACAAAAAATGCAGATTTGCAAAGCATGTATTGAAAAATATGGTTCTTTCCCTTTATTTTATTTGTTTTGTGCAATTCAGATTTTATTTCAAACATTTTCTGTAGTAATTCGAATACTTTTAGTAATATCATACATATCGATTTATGTGAATATTATTTAGAACACTCTGTATGCCCAGTTTCATATTTTATGAAAAAGTAATATTGCTGAACAAGTTTTAATATTTGAAATTAATTTCTGACCTGTTTTGTGAAGTTCACACATTTGTGGGATAATCTGCTTGTTTATATTCCACCAGCGTCTAAGCAAGTGCCTTAAGTCATTTTGGCCAAGCCATTACTAACTTGATGCCCTTTTGATATGCCGGTTCTGACACCATGCCTTTAGACATCCCACTTCTGACACCATGTTGCTTGTTCATCTCTAACACATATGACAAGAAGGCTGGGGGTTCATTTAGATGCTTTAATACATAGAAATACATCAGGATGGATAGCAGCATCATTAAATATGAACAAACTAGTTAACAGACAGACCTTACATACATACATGCTAACATCTCAACAGCTAACTACAAAATGGCAGTCAGACTTGCACATGCTCAGTATTTATAAACTTGTGCAAGCCCTTGGATACCTTCTTAAAGGTATATAGACACATATTGATCTACCTAATTATTTCTTAGGAAAAATAATTTGGAACTTATGCTTGCAGGAGACAAAGTGGGGGCTAGAAATGACCAATTGATTAAAAAGAGAAGTCATTTTAATCCACCCCTTCATCCACAACTGAAGAATTTTGAAGTTATAGTTGAAAAGGAACTCAGGGAACTATTAAGAATGGTAAATCATATTCCAATTTGCCCCAGAGGAGAGAAAGCTTCTTGAAGAGCTAGGAAGTAATAAGTCTTTAAGGGTTATGAATCCAGATAAGGGGAGTGTGGGACAGTATTAATAGACACCATTGACTATGTGGTAAGGATAATGACTATTATGAATCTTCTTCTTCTCCTTTCGGCTTTTCCCAGTTAGGGGTCGCCACAGTGGAACTCCGGTCTGCTAATGATTGGCGGTAGATTTTTACGGTGCCGAGGTGCCAGCCCAACGTCCAACCTTCAAAGAAGGCACGCATGTCTTTCGAACACCACTCAACCGCAGGGAGGACATTCAGCCACTATTTTGAATGATGAGGAAAAATACTCTGGGGTGTATAAAAATTAAATTAATGTGGCCTGTTATAGAATTGATTGTATGATGAAAGGTTTATTAGTAGAGGGGATGACAGATGTTGAGACATTCAGCTATTTAACTATTAACAAACCTCGAGTAGCATCTATATTTGGTATCCCCAAGGTGCACAAAAAGGTGGAGGCCACCAATGGTTCTAAAATCTACCCTGTTGCTAAATTCTTAGACTTAAAATTAAAAAAAGATATTGACCAGGCAAGCTGTTATCTTAAAGTATTCATGGCATTTCATCAGGAGAATTAAATCAGATTTATATTACAATGAGATTTTTGTTACAATAGATATTATGAATTTGTTTTCAGTTATTCCTCTTTCCACTGGTTTATTATTGTGGTTTGAGAAAGCTTTGATTGGCAAAAATGACTCTCTAATGATGATTTTAAGTTATGTTTATAATTAATGGAAACAGTGTTGGGTAATAATTTGTAGTATTTTGAAGGGGAATTCTTTAAGCAGGATAGTGGCATGGCTATGAGAGCATGTTGTGCCCCCGTTTATGCTAATGTAGTACTTTCTATTTGGGAGAGAACATTTATTTTTAATTCTATTTATTCTAGATACTGGAATTTCTATAGCAGATTCTTAGATAATATATGCATAAAGTATTTTATTCGTTGAACCTCCATTTGTTCCTGGTCTTCAGTGCCCTTCTTGGTGTTTTTACTGTGTTATTGGTGGTTTTAACTTGGGGCATCTTCCTCCCTATTGTTGCATTTTTGTAGAAGGCATCTTGATTTGTAATGTTCTGGATGCAGCCGGGTAGTATATAATATTGTTAATTATAATAAATTATGCACATGGTGAAGTAATAAAGAATATTTTGAGTTGACAGTCGTGGAAATAATAATGTCTCTCTGGGTATTTGTGGCCTTTTTTTAAGCATGGATCCTAAAAAGAAGCCTTGCCTCCACTTGATATTCTTGCACAACGAAGAGCGGGGTCTCATGTAAAGAAGTCCAATACGGATACAACAGAAAATGATAATGTTACTGTAGATTCAAAGGATGGTAGTTATTCTAGTGAAATAGGCAATTGTGATGATTCAGGGCAGAACCAAAACAGTGACAGAAACTAAGCAAAAATGCAAACGTAATGGTAAATAAAAACATAAGAAATGAGGATCGTCACTCTTAATGTTAATAGTTGGATAACTCGAGTTAGAAGCTGAGGAATGTTATTGCTAAATCAGATATGTTGTGATCTGTGCTTTCTGCAAGGTGTTAGGGTGGCCACGGTTGTGCAGCGGTTAGCGTTGCAGCCTCACAGCAAGAGGTTCTCCAGTTCGATCCTCGGTTGGGGTGCCTTCTGTGCGGAGTCTGCATGTCCTCCCTGTGGTCTATTGGGTTTCCTCCGGGTGCTCCAGTTTCCTCCCACATCCCAAAGACATGCTGTAGGTGGATTGGGTACTCTAAATTGGCCCTAGGGGTGAGTGCGTGTATGTGTGTGCGTGCCTTCTGTGGAAGGTTGGGCAGCGGGCTGGCAACTCGACACCGTAAAACTCCACTGCCAATCATGAGAGGACAGATGATTCGCTGTGGCGACCCCTAACTGGGAAAAGCCTGAAGAAGAAGAAGCTTTCTGCAAGGTGTTAGATGGATTGTAGTTGCATAGCAGAAATGTACATCAGTAGTTTTAGGAGGTAAGGAGTTTTGGTCTCTTAATGGTGAGACACTTTCCGGTATAGTAATCTTTATTCTGAAATCAGCATGTCAGTTTTACATTATATCATTACTGTACCTGATAGGGTTACCTTCGTAAGATAAATATGGCTGATCTTGAAAGGGAGATGGTATCTTACCATTATTTGCTGCAGGCTTACAGCAAAGCTATGATTATGTCTGGCATACATGGTAAAGAATGGCAGATGCTTTTGAAGGTCAGTCATATATTTAGATATGCAGAATCTTATTTTTTAAACTTCAGGATCTTCCTGAAACGTGCCCTTTCCCAATATTGTGAAACTGTGGAATATTAAATATTGAAGAATTAGAAAGAACATTTACTGATGTAGAGTTAGAGTAACTAGTCCATCAGCTGCATAGGATAAAATCTCAGGGTACAGATGGAAATTCTTATTTTTATTCCATCCATCCATCAACAACCCCTTTATCCTATTTTTTCATATGGGGATGGTGTGTCACTTCGTCAGTGACAATCATCCAGAGCCATGGTTTATACCACCAGGTAGCTAGACAAGTCACAGTAGTTTTTTCACACAGGTTCATAGGTTCATAGATTAGTACTAAGTTAACTGCCCTTGCGAGCCATTTTAAGCCTAGCCAATTAACCCTTGTGAGACTCAAACCCTGCACCTTGTGTTTGTAAGGCAAACAACTTAACCATTAGACCACCCTCCGACTCCCACATCATACACTTGCACGCACACTCACACCTATGGCCAGTTTACAGTGTCCAATCCACCTACTACATGTGTTTGGAATGAGGGAGGAAACCTACATGAACATAGGGAGGACATTTAGACTGCACAGAAGGCACAACTGCTAAGAATCAAACCAGTGAACCTCTTGCTGTGAGGTGACAATGCTAACTCTTAATTCTTATTTTTATTATAAGCATTTAATTAAGTGGCAATTAAGTTTATTGATGAAAGTATTTAATGACTGGATCTTTCATGCAGTAGTACTTTAGCATCAATTGTAGTGGCATAGATCATGTCTAATCTTATTTATTTATTTATTTATTTATTTATTTATTTTTATGTTACATTTGTTTACCAGGAAACTCCGACTGGACACATGTCCTTTTTCAGTGGAGGCCCGGGGAGAAAAGCTCCAGTTACAATAAAATAGAAAAATACAAAAAATACAAAATAAGCCACACAAATGTATACAAATATGGCACAATAACAAAATTTAAAATACAAGTCAAGAAATGTTAGGTAGTAATATTCTAAACTATTACATAGATGTACCCTGTTCTAATCCTAAAGGCTAAGCACCAATAATGTATATGATAATATCAGTCTAATGTTATATCAACAGTAGGCCTTTAAAGGCAATTTCTAAATGTTTAGAATAAGAATCATAGAAGGAGGTTCCATATCATAGAGGTAGCAGATATCACCTAGTTTCTTTTGTGCTATATGGAGGCATTAAAGCAAGTTTCATATTTACTAAATGTTAAAGAAGGAATTGTAGAGATGCTTGTGGTGATACAGTACTTAGTTATCAGCCAGGGATAGTACAAGGGCAGATCCATTTGCTAAGCAGATAGCTTTTTAAGGCTGGTTTAAATATTGTTAGGATGTTAGGGAGGTAAGATTGGTTGGTAAGACATTCCAGAGTTTACCTATGCAGTTTGAAAAGAGGGCATCTCCTGCCTGATTTTTGGATATATGAGTTTTTATGGGGTTTCTGTTGGTGGACCGGAGATGTCTAGCAGTAGTATAATGTTTCAGAAGAGTTTGTAGGGTGGGTATTTTTTCAGGCTCTGAGAGGATTTTGTGGGCCATTGAGACTTTTGTATAGTGTAGGAGTTGGGGAAGTTCTAACCAGTTGAGATGCTTGAGTGCTAGACAATGATGACTTCTAGCAGGTGAATTTGTGGCAAATCTTGATATTTTATTATAGCATGTTTCAGGTTTTTGTAATTCAGATTTCTTAAGCTTAGTGAGAATGGGGGCTGAATAGTAAGGTGGAGAGTATGTGGGTTTGGGCAATGGCTATTTTGGTATTTGTTGTGAAGTAGTGTTTGCTTCTATGTGGGGTACCTAGTTTTTTGTGTACTTTTTTACTGTCTGAGAAATATGAATATTAAATTTAAGTTTGTGGTCAACTTCTATTCCAAGTAGTTTAGTGTGCTGTGAGGGGGTTATACAGGTATTGTTATGGGAGGTAATGTAGAAATTGTTAAGGGTGGGAGTAATTTTGTTAGGAGAGAATATTATCAGTTTGATTTTTTTAGGGTTTAGGATTAAATTAGCATTTGTTAGCCAGGACTCAACTTCTTGAAATGCTTTCTGAGTGAGTGTTTGAAGTTCTAGCAGGGAGGGTGCGGAACAAATCACAGTTGATTCATCAGCATATTGGATGAGTGATGCATGAGTGATTGCAAGATGGAGGTTATTAGTAAATATATAGAATAGGACTGGGCCTAACGTAGAGCCTTGGGGCATCCCAAGTTCAACTGGTGATAGGGTCTGTTGCCATGAGACTGCTTGTTGTCCTCCTGTGAGGTAATCTTTGCACCATGCAAGGGTGGAATTACAGAGGTTTAAATCTGATAGTGTGTTAAGAAGGTGAGTATGGGAGATCATATCAAATGCTTTTGACAGGTCCAAGAAGGTAGAGGAGGAATAGTGATTGTTGCTTCTGTGAAGATTGACGAGGTTAGGAAATGACAATAGTGTGGTTGTTGTACTATGGAATGGACTAAAACTGTGTTGGGTATCAGTTAGACATTTGCTACTAAGAAGGGAGTCTGTGACCTGCTTATGAATTACTCTTTGTAGGATTTTAGGGAGTGAAGATAATATTGCAATTGGTTTATAGTTGTCCAGTTCAGTTGTTGGGCCTTAGTGTGGGAAGGTAGTAATAAAGACGTTCAGGGTGCAATACGATCTCTGTGGACAGTGGGTATTTTGTGAATTATTAAGGTTCATAGGTGTGTACTAGGCTAATGGCCCTGGAGCCTTTACAAGCCAAGCCCATAGGCTCACCCTGGCAACATGCCACCCAACCTTAGTTTCCAGGGCCTCTGTCGAGTAGAGCCACTTGAGTGATCCCCGGGGTAAATTTTCTATTTCCCATCAACTCATTAAGATGTTGAAGAGGGCCAGTCAAGCACTCCACTTGACATGTATGGGAAGTCTGTTCCATAGCATGGGCAGTCTCTGGGCTATGAATCTGTCCCTCCAGCACATTCTGTTGATTGTGGTAATGAGGTTGAGGTCTCTGGAGTGTGTGGTGCAGAGTGATTGGGATTTCATTAGATGTAGCATTTCTAAAAGAGCTGGGCCAGGCATGGCTTTATAACTCAAGCAGAGATCGCCTCTAAGTAGGCGATATAAGACAGAAAATAGTTGGAGTTTTTTGAGTCTGTCCATATAGGACAAGTGCTTAAGGTCTAGGTTCCTCTCTGTGAGGTACTTTTCTGGCCTCTCCAGTTGTTGCAGGTGTCTAGGGAGGTACATGCCAAATGGGCCATTGTACTCGATGATTGGCCTAATAAGGGAAGAGTAGAGGGAGACAATCATAGCCGGCCTTAGGCATAGGCTAACTAGGCGACCGCGTAGGACGCCACTCTAGCAGGGGCGCTTTTCTAGTATTTATTTGATGTAGGTAGACCAGGATGGGGGCACTGGGGGCGTGGTGGGGGGGCGCCGTGGAGCCCTTTTGCCTAGGGCACCAGTTGACCTAGGGCCGCTCCTGGAGACAATAACCTCTATCTTCCTGGATGCAAACCCCTTAGTAATGAGATGTGCCACATAGAAGGACTTTCTGACCACAGTGGCAGTATGGTGGTCAAAAGAGAGGTTGCTGTCAACCTGTGTTCCCAGATCTCTTCTAATGCCTTCTGTGTTCAGTGGACTACCATTGATGTGGTAGTTCATGGAAACTGTTTTTTTTTCCAAAGGGGATGACGACACATTTTTTTGGCATTGAGCTTAAGGCCATGGTTCTGACACCAGTTGGTCTCAGTGAGGCCTTTCTGAAGGATGTCAGCATCACATGGGGAGTTAATAATGGCTCCCAACTTGCAATCGTCTGTGAACTTTGTCAGCCAGAGTCCCTTTGTGTTGGACTGAACTTCTGAGAAGTAGATAGCAAACAGGAGAGGACCCAGTACTGATCTCTGTGGGACTCCACTCATGACTGGTCGGCAGTCTGACTTGGAGTCAGCTACTTTCACACTGTTGGTTCTATCTCTGAGCCAGTTTGCAACCCACCTAGTGATGTAGGGGTTGATGCCTAGCTTAGTGAGTTTTTCTATGATTCCTGAGTGGAGAATGGTATCAAAGGCCTTGGCCAGATCAAGGTAGGCTGCATGAACCACCTTGCCTTCATCCACAGCTCTGGTGACTGACACAAAGAAGTTGACCAAGTTCAGCAGGCATGAGCTACCCTTCACAAAACCAAACTGTGTGGGATCCAGAGTTTGGAGATTCCTTATACCCTTGTTTATTAGGTCCATGATGCTGCATTCCATAGCTTTACATATTAGACTTGTCAGGCTAATGGGGCGATAGTTCCCAGGGTCTGTAGTCCCTCCTCCTTTGTGGAAATGGATGACTATAGCAGTGCGCCATTCAGCAGGGACAAAGCTTGAGGTGAGTCAGTGACTGCACAGGGCACACAGATGAGGTACCAGTTCACTTTGTAGTTCATGTAGAACACAGCCAGGGATATTGTCAGGTCCCTGTATTCTTGGCCTTGGACAGTGCTGTTTTAACCTGTGCAGCAGTAATGCTGGGTGCCTGGAATCTACTTTGGTGGGGGGGGGGTGTTGGCACTGAATCTGTCTGCCAATATATTGGCAATATCTGCTGGCCCGGTATAAGAGGTACCATTGTGCAGTAGCTCAGAGCAAATCTAGCTATTGCAGTGGAGGTTCTTAACATAACTATAGAAGGCCTTGTGGTTGTCTTTACTATCTGCTGCAATTCTGTTTTAATAGCTAGCTTTATCAAATTTGATGAGGGATCTCAACTTTCTGTTGAGGCTGATAAGGGAGTTTTTCCAGTCTTAGGACTTCACCTTATTCCGCATCAATTTCCTCTATCTGTTGTAGAGTTTGTTTATGGCAGGGGACCACCAGATTGGCTTTCTTTTTTTGGATAAGAGTGTCTTGGTTCTACTGGGTATGGTGAGATCCATGCATTTGTGTACATGTTCATGCAGTGCATTGGTATATGATTCAGCTGTTATACAACTATTCTTCATTTGCATGGGTGCCGTGAAGTTAGCCGCCTCTGTTCTTAGGAGCCCAAAGTTAGCTTTGGAGAAGTTTTTCATGGTGGTTACCTTTGGTGGGGTGTGTATGTGAGGGATGTGGATTTCCAAGGTGATTAATTTGTGGTCGGCTCTAACCAGGGAGGAGTTGACTATTAGTGTAGAGGAACAGTTGCCCATGTTAGTAATCACCAGTTCAAGGATGTTGCTACTTCTAGTGGGGGTAAGTACGAGCTAGGCCAGGGCACTGTAATTAATGAATTCCAGGAAACTTTGAGCAAGAGTATTAGTACATGAGTAGTTTTCCCAGTTAATGGAAGGATAGTTGAAGTTGCCCAGTATGAGTGTGTTAAGCTGGACCCTAATATAATCCAGGGTGTTTAGGAATGTGGAGTGAGTGTCTTGGGACATGGTTGGGGACCTATAACAGGCTACAATCTGAATCACTGTCTTACCCAATGTTAGCTGCACCTGAAGTATCTCTGATGCATTATGATGGGCTAAACAAACTAATAAAAATGATACCAAAACCACCAAACGACAGGCTGAGGAGCAAAACAAATGAAATAAAATGAAATAAAAACGTTGTTTATTTAAGATGAAGCGTTTTTCGTCGCCCACGTTGGGGCAACATCTTCAGATAACAAATTATTGCAGCACCACCATTTTATAGCCTAATCAAATCATGTGATAAAAACATTGTATCAATGCTACAAAAAGTAGTACCCACTAAATTTGTAAAAATATAAAAATATATCTCATTAAAACATAAACCTGTAAATCACACAACTACCCAAAATAACAATAGTAAACTAATTTTACAAAATTTGCCAAACAGAAACATATTTCTAACAATTATTTATGGATATTCCTTACATTTAACAATTTTTAATACAGTTAAGTAATAGATATCAGATGTTACTACAAATGTATAACTCTATGTGTAATTTTATATATAGTCGCTTAAAAAGATGACTCGACGAGTTATACAGATCTGTTTGGCAAATTTTGTAAAATCAGTTTACTATTGTTATTTTGGGTAGTTGTGTGATTTACAGGTTTATGTTTTAATGAGATATATTTTTATATTTTTACAAATTTAGTGGGTACTACTTTTTGTAGCATTGATACAATGTTTTTATCACATGATTTGATTAGGCTATAAAATGGTGGTGCTGCAATAATTTGATATCTGAAGAAGTTGCCTCAATGTGGGCGATGAAAAGCGCTTCATCTTAAATAAACAACATTTTTATTTCATTTTATTTTGTTTGTTTTGCTCCTCAGCCTGTCGTTTGGTTGTTTTGGTATCATTTTTATTAGTTTGTTTTTCGTGTTTCGTATACATGGCTTCTGGGAGCAATAGCACAACGAATAGTCTAACGAATAGTCCTACCTTGTTCGAATCTACCCACTCACAGTCGGACCAACTTAATTTAACAGCTTTAATCCAAGCGTTATCGCAACGAGTTGATGCTTTTATCTTTGCGCTTGGATACACAACTACCTAAAGTGTCTTTGCCTTCAAATACTACAACTAGTAATTCGAGTTTTATCCCACCGGGACAACAATTACCATGTACGGATTCTACTTCACCAGCTCACATTGCAGTTACTGGTTCTGCTACCCCCACAATAACCGCAAGGAGAGATTCAGTTAACAGTAATACTGATGCTGTTAGAGGAGCACATGAGCCAGGTGGTCCTCATAGTCATATACCAGAACCTGGTTATGGCGTTGCTGGGCTTAATGGTACCCTCCAATTTGAAGAATGGATTCTTGATACGAGTAAACTAAAATTTTCACAGCGTACAAATGAAGGGCAACAAGCTGACAACGCTACTCATCCACAGGTGGGTGTTTGTTCTTTATCTGATCAGTTGAAACTTTTGGATTCAAAATTGGTCAAAATCAAAAAACTTCAGCTCGAAATTAACTATTTCCAAGAATGTCTAAAGGAACGTATTGTTCCTAAAGGTCTAAGACATCATTTGTACCCTTCTGGTCTTATAGCTGACTCAGTATTTCATCTCGAGTTAAATACTTTTTTTGATCAACAAGGTTTCGCATTAATGGAGCTGATGAATAAACATTATGCTATCCAGATTACAGCTTTATCAAAAGAAGTTGTAGAAATTAATTCTGCTATCATTTCTCATACAAACTTTTTAAGGTATAAATACGAGTACGATAGAAGTTTTATTACCATCGACCAACTTTTGGACAGGTTACGTGTTAATAAAAGCAAAAAAATGAACAGAGACCGCTTAGCTTATAACAATGGGTCAGCGTATCCACAGCCTGCTTTTAGTCAGGTTGGTGTAGCAATTTCTTGTGGTAACAGTAACTTGCCTGACAATGGCAGAAATAGTTTAAATGCTGGTGATACTGATGAAAATACATTAAACCATGCTACAGGGACTAGTGACTCTAATTCTAATTCCAGCTCCATGGCATCCTCTCAGAATAAATGGTCTAATCGACTTCGTTTCAACAATAAGGATTCTAACAAGAACTCTAATAGTCATGAACTGGACAATTCATTCAATAACAATCACGCGAACAATCCTAACTTCCATAATGACAATCGTTTGGGGGCAATACCAAAAAAATCATATAACAGTGTGCAACAACAACACCAGAACCAAAAAAACAAACAGCGTTCATACAACAAAACCAGGAGGTAACCCTTGATCAGCAGCATCATGTTGCTATTGTAAAAAAGAAAGCAGGAGACTTTAACATTTTTAATTATTCTTGTATTGACATCAATCCAGCTTTAGTAGAACTTTTTGCAAAGGGTAACACCTTCGTACCTCACCAACAGATGAATATTGTTCAGACTGTTAAAGACTTAAAACTTTTTGTAAGAAAACTTAATTTAAACTTTTTGTTAGGGGACTCTGATCATAAAATTCAGCATTTTAGAGTAGCTAGTGAGTACAACCCCCCCCATTACACCCTGTATTGAATTTATTTGAAACCATTACAGAATTGGATATAAGACATTTAGCGAGTAACTGTAACAGATTGTTTTATACTAATCCCTTAGTAACTAATATTTCTCGTGATGAAATCGCTTCTCTCAACATTTTTAAGGCACTTAATGTGAGAGCGATAAAACCAGATAAGGGAGGCGGCCTAGCCATTTTTGACCTATTTGATTACAAAAATCGGGTTCATGAGATTTTGGACAGTAGTACATATGAAAAAGTGACTATTAATGAAGTTAATATCGCCTATAGCTGCATCAAAGGTTACATCAATGATTTGTTCATAGAGGGGTTTATTGATACAAACCTGTATAATTATATGACTATAATTTGGCCAAAAATCCCTGTTTTATTTGCAATACCAAAAATTCATAAGAACATTTTTAATCCACCATTTTGACCACTTATTGATGGTCGAAGTTCATTCACTTATTCTTGTGCTAAAGTTGTAGATCATATTTTAAAAAAGTATTTGTCAACGGAGACACAGGTATGCAAAGATTCGTGGACATTTTTGAAAAATATAAATGATATTCCTTTTGACAGAGATATTAACTTCATTACTATAGATGTAGTTGATCTTTATACATCTATTCCGCACCTTGATGGTGTAGAGTGGGTCGACTTATTTCTTGTTAAAAAAGGAGCCACAAGAGATGAAATCCACTTAGTAACAACCTTACTAGACATCATTCTTACTAATAATTATTTTTCTTTTTACAACTAACTTTTCTTACAGAAATGTGGGGTAGCAATGGGCTCCCCTTGTGGACCAAGCTTTGCTAACACAGTTATGGTGTATTGGGAAAAGCTCTACATCTTTGAACATATAGAATGGATGTCTAGGATTATGTACTACACACGTTTCCTTGATGATATATTTATTTTATTTCGAGGGAATTCTGTCTCGGCCACTGAATTTCTTGATTATCTTAATAACACAACATCTTTTTTCAAATTTACTTTTAGTTTTCAAGAAGAGAGTATTGACTATCTTGATGTCAAATTAGTTAAAGATGTAGTCAATAACCGACATATTTCAAAAATTTTCAGGAAAACTACTTTCTGCAATTCTTATTTGCATTACAGTAGTTCTCACCCACAGTCACAAAAAAGAGCTATTATTAAAGGTCAAATGATTAGAGCCGCCAGAATAGTTTCGTTGGTTAGCGACTTTGATACAGAGTGTAACTTTTTAGAGACTATGTTTCAACAGAGGGGTTACCCATTAGACTTAATCAGAACATTATCTAGTGAAGTTAGGAATAAAAGAGAAAATGGCCTTATTATACCAATTCTTAATACAGGCCAACTAATATCTAACACAAGTTCAATTTTTAGTTCTTTTTCAGAGAATGTTATTGATTTAGAAACTGAAACAGAAGTATGATGTATTGAAACAACAAACAATGATAGAAACAAGAGTTTTGATTGGAGTTTTATCACTACGTTCAACTCTAAAAGTACCATTATAAGATATATTCTATATAAAAATTGGGAAATTTTAAAATATGATACAAGTTTATCTATAAAATTCAGTGAATACCCTAAAATTATTTTTAGGAGAGGTAAAAATTTGAAAAATATTCTTGAACCACACAAATATAAAGATTTCAATAAAAAGGTGGGAATGTTTACTTGTGGTTGTTGTAACATGTGTAAATTTGTAGCTATAGGTACCAAATTCACCATTAATGACAAACATTACTATACAAAATTTAAGGTGAATTGTAATTCTAAACTAGTAGTCTATTTAGCTTCCTGTACACTTTGTAAAGCATTCTACATAGGTAAAACGGAACGACGTTCCTGTGACAGGATATATGAACATACCTATGCAATTACTACTAGTAAAATCGAAAATGCATTAGCAAAGCATATTTTGTCACATGTAGGTCACAGCTTCAAGTTTAGGATAATTGACCAAATACAACATGATATTAGAGGGGGTCCAATTAATTTGCTGTTGGAAGAATGTGAATTGTCATGGCAAATTAGAACCAATGCTTTTATTGAACCAGGGTTGAACGAACATTGTAATATAGCATGTCTTCTTAAACTTAGGAGCCTTAATAGATAGGCTCTTATATATAACACGTATTGGTTTTGTATTTATGTTTATATATGTTTACAATAGTATTATGTTTGTTAGAAATGTTTATGTATTATTAGTTTAATAGTAGTTTAAATTGTATAATGAAACATATTTCTAACAATTATTTCTGGATATTCCTTACATTTAACAATTTTTAATACAGTTAAGTAATAGATATCAGACGTTACTACAAATGTGTAACTCTATGTGTAATTTTATATATAGTCGCTTAAAAAGATGACTCGACGAGTTATAGAGATCTGTTTGGCAAAGTTTGTAAAATCAGTTTACTATTGTTATTTTGGGTAGTTGTGTGATTTACAGGTTTATGTTTTAATGAGATATATTTTTATATTTTTACAAATTTAGTGGGTACTACTTTTTGTAGCATTGATACAATGTTTTTATCACATGATTTGATTAGGCTATGAAATGGTGGTGCTGCAATAGGATGGCGCAGTGGTGCAGCGGTAGTGTTGTCGCCTCACAGCAAGAGTTTCTCTGGTTCGATTCTTGGCTGGGGTGCCTTCTGTGTGGAGTCTGCATGTCCTCCCTGCGTTCGTGTGGGTTTCCTCCGGGTGCTCCGGTTTCCTCCCACGTTACAAAGACATGCATCTGGAGCCTTTCTCCCCGGGCCTCCGCTGAAAATTGGCTTCGTTCCAAGTCGGACTTTCCCGGTTAACAAATGTTAAATAAATAAATAAATAAAATAATTTGTTATCTGAAGAAGTTGCCTCAACGTGGGCGACGAAAAGCGCTTCATCTTAAACAACGTTTTATTTCATTTTATTTTGTTTGTTTTGCTCCTCAGCCTGTCGTTTGGTGGCATTATGATGGGCTATCAGTCTGGAGGTGTGTGCATCCTTTCTGAATATGGAAACACCACCACCTTTGGAGCTTTGGTCAAAGTTCTGGCGCCGAAAGGTGTGGAATGAGTTATAGCCTGGTAGTGCAGAATATATTTACATCCTCTACATATTGCCAGGGTATTCAGTTCTTTCTGTCATGCCTTACTTAATCACATTATTACCAGTTTACAGTTTGAAAATATATAAATCAACTGAGGTATTGATGTTAATAGGAATGTCTATTTTGTACTGTACCTCTTGTAAATGGGTATATTGGAATGGTGATTCCTTTGAAAAGAAGAATATAAGCAATGATGTCCTTTAATTGCTTTACTATTTGAAATGCATTAAAGTCAAGTCTTTTTGCGTTAAGGCACAGATGGTTGTTATTGTTTTTTTTTTTCTTCCTGTTTAAGTTTATGCTGATGATATTTTGCTCTGTGCTAATTTTATTAAAAGATTTATATATGTCTCACAGCAAATTCAATATGTATCCTTTCTTATGGTTACTCATTAATTTTATAAAAAGTATAGGGTTTGGTGTTGACATTACATTCACTACTATGTGACATGGACTGCTATATTGCATGCTATGCATAACAGAATAAATAAACTGAAATCTTATCCTGACATGAACTGGTATTTTGCAGGCTATGCATAACAGAATAAATAAACTGAAATCTTATCCAACACATTTAGATGAAACAAAGTTTATTTCCTTAAAAGATATGTTTTACCAATGGGTAGTTATTTAGCTAGTGTATGTTTTCACCAGAGCGGGATGAATCTAGAGTTTTGAGTATTTCCTTTTCTGGCTTGCATGAGCTCAAGTTAATTCCTATAAAATATGATTTTTATGCCGATGGAAAAGATGAATGCTTCAACATGGTCCACACACTATTACATGTATTCCTGCACACTTCTTAAAAGAGATATAAGTATCCTTTTTTTCCATCTTATTTATCAACGATTGCTATGGGACATTATCAAATAGATGGAAATACAATGATATTTTTCAGCATGTGAGTTCATGTGAGAGTGAAATGAGAAGATTATAGGTTCATAGGTTCATAGGTAAGTACTAGGCTATCTGCCTGAAGGCATTTATAAGCCTAGCTAGAATGTGTTGGCTTTCGCCGCCCCCTTAGATGAGTTCCCTGTGCCTCTGTCCAGCAGAGCCACTGAAGGGATCCCCGGGGTAAACTTTGTGTTACCCATCCACTTGTCAAGGTTTCTCTTGAAGAGTGTTAGCAAGGAGCTCTGCCTAATGTAGATTGGAATCTTGTTCCAAAGCATGGGAAGTCTCTGTGACAGGAATCTATCCCTCCAGCACGTCCTATTTATTGTTGTGGTGAGGTTTAAATCTCTAGAGCGTGTGGCTCGAGGGGATAAGCTTTTCTTTAGGTGGAGCATGTCAATCAGTTCTGGGTTGGACATGGCCTTGTATGTCAGGCAGAGATCACCTCTGAGTAGGTGGTATGCAACCGAGTACAGCTGGAGCTTCTTCAGTCGAGCTGCATAGGGCATCTGTTTGAGGCCAGTGATCCTCTTGGTGAGGTACTTCTGTGGTCTTTCCAGCTGTTGCAGGTGTCTTGTAAGATACATCCCAAATGGGGTGTCGTACTCTATGATGGGTCTGATGTGCAATGAGAAGAGGGGCACAATGACCTCTTTTGATCTGGATGCGAACCATTTTGTGATAAGGTGTGCCATGTAGAAGGATTTTCTAACCACTTTGGCAATGTGATTATCAAAGGAGAGTTTACTATCTACTTGGGTCCCCAGATCCCTTATTATGTCTTCCATATTTAGGGGACTACTACCTATGTAGTAGTTTGTGGGTACTTTGTTTTTTCCAAAGGAGATGACTATGCACTTTTTGGCATTTAGCTTGAGGCCATGATTTTGACATCAAGTATCCGTCTCAGTGAGACCCTTTTGGAGGATGTCTGTGTCAGCGGGAGAGTCAATTATAGCCCCTAGTTTGCAGTAGTCTGTGAACTTGGTCAGCCGTAGTCCTCCTGTGCTTGCCTGTACTTCTGAGAAGTATATGTCGAACAGGAGGGGTCCTAGGACTGAGCCCTGGGGAACGTCACTTGTAACCGGTTTAGAGTCAGACCTAGCTCCCGCAACTCTTACCATGTGGGTTCTGTCCGTGAGCCAGTTGGCAACCCATCTTGTGATGTAGGGGTTTATGTTCAGTAAGGTGAGCTTGTCTATAATACCAAAATGGGGAATGGTGTCAAAGGTCTTTGCGAGGTCTAGGTAGGCTGTGTGTACCACTTATCCCTTGTCTATAGCCTTGGTAACTGTCTCAAAGAAGTCCAACAGGTTTAGGAGGCATGCTCTGCCCTTAACAAAGCTGAACTGGGTAGGGTCCAGTGTTTGGAGGTTCCCAATGTCTCTGTTAATGAATTCCATGATGATGCACTCCATAGCCTTGCAGACCAAGCTAGTCAGGCTTATAGGGCGATAGTTCCCGGGGTCTGTTGTGGCTCCACCTTTGTGGAGCGGAATAACCGTTGCTGTGCACCACTCTGTAGGTACGTAACCTGTGGAGAGGCTGAGTTTGAACAGTGTGTTTATGTGAGGGATTAGTTCGTCTTTGTGCTCGTGTAGGACACAGCCTGGGACACTGTCCAGTCCCATTGATGCTGTGTTTTTGGCTTTGGAGAGGGTTGTTTTAACCTGAGTGTCTGTGATTTCAGGATCTCTACATTCTTCTGTTATGGTTATGTGCCCTTTTGAGGGTGAGAGGGGGGTGAAGTTTGTGCTGAACCTGTCTTCCAGGATGGTGGCAATATCGGTCGATTCAGTGTATTTTGTATCATTCTGCACTAACTCCAAGCAGATCTGAGTATTGCCACTTAGATTCTTGACATAGCTAAAGAATACCTTGTGGTTATCTTTGGAGTCCTTGGCAATTTTTCTTTCGAACCTCTCCTTGGATGATTTTATGAGGGATCGTAGTTTCTTGCTGATACTCATCAGGGATGTCTTTCCTTCTTGGGATTTTATTATTTTCTGTACTAGTTTCCTCCTTCTATTGTATAGCTTGTTTATGGCAGGAGTCCACCAGACTGGTTTCCTTTTCTTGGAGGAGTGAGTCTTGGTTTTGCTTGAGATAGCACGATCCATGCATTCTTGTAACGGCCCGTAGAATGCATTAGTAAAGGATTTTGCAGCTTGGACAGTGTTATCCTTTAGCATGGGGGCTTTGAAACTTTCCACCTCGGTCTTAAGTACTGTGAAGTTTGCTATTGAAAAGTTTTTCACGGTAGTTTCCTTGTCCGGGGGTGGGGGCGGAATGTGGATATCCAAAGTGATTTGTTTATGGTCAGATCTAACCAGTGAGGGGTCCGGAGCACCGGTCTCTAAGGTTGTCAACTTTCCAGATTTTTTCTGGACTGTCCAGAAAATGGAAAGGACAGCATATTGTCCAGAAAAAATACCAGGAAATTAAAGATTAATTTTAATTTAAAATAATTTTTTTTTTTTTTTTTTTTTTTTTTTTTAAGAGTGTTCTTCTTTAAGACATGTTTCAAATGTGATACAGGTACTTATGAAATGTTGCAGTTTTACCTATTTGTTCCACAGTCTGTTTGCATATATAGAGGAAGCAGAATGTGGAATTCATAGCTATATAGTAATATTTCAAAGTACTGTTATTGGATATCAAGTAGCTCTGTTGCTGGCTAAAGTTGCAAGCAATAAAGATACAAGGACCGAAGGACTCCAGGAATATTAAATGCATTTTGAAACAGAAGGCTACTAAATTATGATACTGTTTTTATTTATTATGCTGCTTTACTCATGTTTTCACTAATTTATTAAGTAGAATATTTTTGTTGCACTTGATTATGCATTTCAGTATTATTGGTGGAGACATAATCATTTAATGTGATCAAAGAAATCTTTTAAATGTTTCTTTTTCTGGATGAATTAATTTCTGATGACAGATGTAGTCACAGACTTCTGATAAATAGTAGTAACTGGTGCTATACAAATGTAATGCATCCAAAAGTGCAAGTGTGACAAGCCTGAGGATGCTGTTGTACTAATCAAATCTAGTTGTGTCAAATACTGACAGACAATTTAAGCACACCCCTCTCTCTATAAAGATGATGGATGCCAAACCAGTATTCAGTGGGATAATGTCAGAAGATCATATGATCACTGTGCATGTGCACATTCATGTATCTGATTTTATGACTCCTTATAAACCTTAGAGTACCACATACACATGATACTGCATACATATATATATATATATATATATATACATATATATATATATATATATATATATATATATATATATATATAGATAGATAGATATAGATATATGCATACATACATACATACCTGATACTGAATACATGCATTATATATATATATATATATACACACACACACACACACACACACACACACACACACACACACACACACACACACACACACACACAAGTCCCCCACGTTTATCCAACAAACGCAGGGAGTGTGGTTTAATGCCAATTGTATGGATAGCCATGCAGTAGAAATGTTGATATTGTGTAATGTTAAGATAGGTAAGTGAGGATGGAGGGGAGAGAGTTCTTCTGCATGTGTATGTGAGGTAGGTTTAGGATCGGGGATGAGTAAAAGATAGGTGTTATATATTTGTGTATGAGTTTGTGTATTTTAGGGCTAGCGTCAAGGTTAGGTTAGGGGATAAGGTATAGTATTGTCTGTGTGTCCAAGTGTGTTTTGTGTAGTGGCAGTGTTATGAAGGTAAGGTATAGGGTTAAGGCTGAGGAAAGAGGCAGCATTATAGGGTTAGCACCTATTACTGGCCAGATGCATTTTCTTTGAATGTGGGTTTTCCATGCTGTTTCAGTGAATGCGAATTTCAAAGGCAGAAAGATTTTAATGCTAAGTCTATTTTCATTGTGAAATTGTATTACTTTATTTAGCAGATGTCTATCAGTGTTTGTGCTATAAAATTTAAAATAAAAGTTTTAAATTAAGTCCAAATATCTGTAATCTTTGTAGAAGTAAGGCAGAAAACAGTATGTTCACTGAGAGTTTTGAACATTGTTTATGGCAAGTGGGAAGAACTGTAGAAATAGCCAAGTAATGGGACACTGGAATGGCTGCGTGGGAGAGGACAGTGGTACCAAAATTACATGCATTTTGCTTTCAAGTACATGTCCAGAATTTTTGACATGAAAAGTTGGCAACTCTACCGGTCGCCCATGTTGGTAATGACCAGGTCCAATATGTTGTCACCTCTGGTGGGAGTATTGACCAGTTGATCCAGGGCGTATGAGTTTATAAATTCTAGGAAATGTTGGGCAAGGGAGTTAGTACTTGAGTAGTTCTCCCAATTAATGTCTGGGTAATTGAAATCACCCAATATTAGGGTGTTTGGTAGGACCTTTATATTTCCCAGTGATTCCAGAAATGCGGAATGGGGGTCCTGGGACATGGTGGGTGATCTGTAGCAAGCTACAGTTTGAATTGCAGTTTTTCCCATTGTTAGTTGCATGTGGATGATCTCTGAAGCATCGTGCTGTGCCACCAACCTGGAGGTGTGGGTATCCATGATGAATATGCATACGCCCCCGCCTTTTGTATTTCGGTCTGGGTTCTGTGGCAGGAATGCATGGTATGAGTTGTAGCCTGGTAGTGCTGGGGTGCTCTCTGGAGCCTTAAACCAGGTTTCTGTTACTGCACATATATCAATTTTCTCCATACTGAGGAGTGCTTCGAGTGCATGCATTTTGAGGTTTAGACTTCTGGCACTGAGTAGCATTAACCTCAGTTTTTTGTTACTTGTGCTATTTATGGCAGTGGGTTTGTCTTTTGAGCCTTGCCTAAAAAAGGCACCATGGGGGTAGCAAGAGCCTTGGCCAGTATTTGAAAGCCTAAGGGTGACAGGTGCAAGCCGTCTCTAGTGAAGCAGTGTGGCGGACAGGCACTGTATCCCCTTTGAATGACACCAGAAACTTAGCCAATTGTTGAAATTGATAATTTTTTTCTTTATACTGTGGTATCATTCTCAGTGAGGGCAGGATGCTACTCAGGGTCAGGGTCATACCGGCCTGGGATACAAGATCAAAGAGCTCTTCCATGTCTCTTTTCATGTAGTCCATGGAGGTATGGCTCAGGTCATTCACACCAACATGGACAATGACAGAGTCATATTTGTACTTGTTCTGGAGTGACCTGAGTGCTTGTGTTATGTGGCGGATCCTGGCACCTGACAGGCAGCTAACAGTAACCTTCTCCTTATTCAGCCTAGTGAGTGGGACGTCAGTGTGCCTAACTATAGAGTCACCTATTACTAGTATGTTGAGTATGTTATTTTGCCTTAAGGGCTGTGATTGCATGGCACACTGATTTTGTGAAGTATGTGTTTCATGATTTGTGTTGGGGGGGGTGGAGGTTGCTTGGATGTCTGCTTTGGAGGTCTCTGTTGCTTTTGCAGATTTTTATTTAGAGCCTCCAAGTATGTTTTCGTATATTTATGTGTGTTTTTTCCCGGTGCTGGTTTAATGGGTCTATGTGAGACTGGTGGTGTGATGCAAGTATTTCCCTTCTCCTCTTGACTGTCTGATCCAGCCTTGTTGAGAGAGCTTAGCCTCCAGTTTGGCTGTATAATTGCATCTCTCACATGTATTAATGTTTGGTGGTAGGAGGAGAGGGTTGTCTGTGTACATGAGGCAGTTGTAACATTGCCTCAAAATGCCCAGATTCACCAGTTGGACTGGAGAGTACAACTGAAACTGCCCTTTGGACATGCCTGGATAGGTGCAGTGAACTGTTTTACTGAATGGCTGGTAAGGTTGAATAGAAAGCCTTGTCCTTCTGTACAGTATAGGAGGGTCTAGTGCTAGGGTTTATAAGTGCTTGCTATCAGCTTTGAGCAAGTGCTGGGCTGAGAAATGAATGGCTTGAGTGCATAAGTTGAAGGTTTGTCTAGTTCCAAGGGAAAAGTTGAAGAGGACACTTTGTGGAGCCGGGAATAGTTATACCCTAGCAAACCGGAGCTGCCTGTGAAAGAGATAGAAATTAGCCCAAAATGGCCAATAAACTACTAATTTCTGGGCTGAAACCACTCCTGCAGGAACAGATAGGCTGCTCAAAGCTCTCTTCTCTCACAGGTGAACAGAGAAACTTAATTCTATCCAGGTAATGTATGGGCAAAAACAGAGATTTGTAACACAGCCCTGAATTCAGCACTTAACCAGAAAACTGGATTATACTAGCTTAAAAAGGTGGGAAACAAGTATTTTTTTTTGTTTTTTTTTTCAGAAAATAAAGCAGATACAGTCAAAAGAAAACTCTTTAAATGCACAGAAAAGGATACTTATTGTTATACATCTCAGATAAGAGTTGCAGTCAATGCCACTAGTAATAAAGTAGGAAGAAAGAGAAATACAGTAAAAGCAGATGAACAGAATGCAATTTATACATACATATATATATATATATATATATATATATATATATATATATATATATATATATATATATAACAATTGTTCCTAAAAATAAAATACTGTAAAGTCTCTTTTTCTGTGTTGGCTGGTAAGACATCCCAATGGGCAGGTATAGGAAGGAGTATATGCACTGATGGATATGACTTTGGTGAGAGGTTTACAAAATTGACTAGTATGGTAGAGAAAATAGCACATGAAAGATTTTTTTGGACTTATGACATAAAAGCTATCGATTAAAATTTGGTTTCATTATAAAAGAATTTCTAAAAGGACATGCTACTGTGGACATTCTGAAATAATTGCTCATGTCTTTATGGAAATTGAAACAATTGCTTCTTTTTGGAATTCTTTACATACCAAAAATAGCAAACATGAATGTTGATGATACTTTTGTGTCAATTTAGCTTTGGTGTTGTTCAATGTAGAACTGTTTCAATGAAAGAAACTGATTTAGATGTATATTGTGTGGCAAAATGTACCTCCGTCTAAATACTCGATACTCCATGTATATCCTTCTTGTCCCTCTCCATGTAAATATACTGATATTAATACTCGATACTCCATGTATATCCTTCTTGTCCTTCTCCATGTAAATATACTGATATTAATACTCGATACTCCATGTATATCCTTCTTGTCCCTCTCCATGTAATTATACTGATATTAATACTCGATACTCCATGTATATCCTTCTTGTCCCTCTCCATGTAAATATACTGATATTAATACTCGATACTCCATGTATATCCTTCTTGTCCCTCTCCATGTAAATATACTGATATTAATACTCGATACTCCATGTATATCCTTCTTGTCCTTCTCCATGTAAATATACTGATATTAATACTCGATACTCCATGTATATCCTTCTTGTCCCTCTCCATGTAATTATACTGATATTAATACTCGATACTCCATGTATATCCTTCTTGTCCTTCTCCATGTAAATATACTGATATTAATACTCGATACTCCATGTATATCCTTCTTGTCCCTCTCCATGTAAATATACTGATATTAATACTCGATACTCCATGTATATCCTTCTTGTCCCTCTCCATGTAAATATACTGATATTAATACTCGATACTCCATGTATATCCTTCTTGTCCTTCTCCATGTAAATATACTGATATTAGTTAAGTGTCTTTAAATATTTTTATGTATAAGTCTGTCATTTGTATTTTTTGACAATTTTATTTTAATTAGTAGCAGCTATGTTTATGTTAATTTTTTTATATTATGTGCTTTTGTAAGTAATGAAGGTTTTCTTCACAGACCTCCACTGAAAATGGGCTTTTGCCCAGTCGGACCTTCTCTGTAAACAAATGTCATATAAGTAGATAAATAAAATATGGTGTATAGCACATGCTAAGGTCTTCTACAACAAAACTTGAGATATTGATATTTCTTGCATGAAAATCATATCCTTTATTCAGTCTCTGGTATAATGTTGCTTTCATTTTTGCAAGATGGCAGTTTTTGTTTATAATTTAGTTTTATTGTAATAAAATCCTCTGTTCTTATTTGATAAGTGCTGGGGGATTTTTTACATCAACCTGAGCTGCCACCAGTGCAACACCCCCTTATTCTGCACTGCTGTGTCAGTACTGAAAAATTAATCCAAATACCAGGTGTAGGAATAGAACCTAATGCTTTCTGTTATTCCAGTGCCAAAGGTGAGTCTGTCCCTGTTAGGCCACTGAAATGATTTTGATAGTTAGAGGAGCTTTACCACTTACAATTCAACAATTCAGAGTGCACTTCAAAGTCAAAGCCTTGAAGCATTGATTGAAAATGAACATAAAATAATAACAATAAAAAAGTAAAGTCAGTTACTACAAGGAATACAGACAGTGCATCTGATATTGAAGTCACATGATCTGAAGGCTCTAGATGAAATATCACAACTAGTGAAGGAGTTCTTTATCCCATACTGACACTGCAGTGGAATAGAAGGGGACGTTGCAGTCTGTTTGCCATCTTTGAGATGAGACACTAAGCTAAGGTTCCATCTGCCTATGTTGTGGGTAGCTCACATAGTGGTAAAATATCTCACCGCATTTACTGAAAAATAAAGTTGAGGTCTCTGGAGCGTGTGGTGCGGAGGGATTGAGATTTCATTAGATGTAGCATTTCTAAAGGAGCTGGGTCAGACATGGTTTTATAAGTCAAGCATAGATCACCTCTAAGTAGACAATATGAAATAGACAATAGTTGGAGTTTTTTGACAAATGTTCCCTAGTTGGTATAAATATTACGTTGAGTGTCCCCTAAAGATAAACCATGCCTAATAGGCCTAACATGTTTAAGTTCAGCATTGACATCCATACGATACTTTCCATATTGTATACATTTATTTTACTAAGTTCATTATGTAACTAAATAAACTACTTTTCAGCTGTAGGGAAAAATATCCTGACAAAAAGTAGAATATATGTGATGCATTTGAATGCTTGACTCTAACAAGGTTGATCATTCACAAGACACTGTTCAGATTAAGTTGAAAACTTGACCACATAATAGTTTTATTTACCAAGACAATTAGGTTTCCATGGAATTTCAGTGAAGCACTGTATTATATCACAATACTTTGGGGATTTTTTGATCACAATTTATGTAATCCCACTTCCTATCACCAGATAATATGTGATGGGCAGGATCTAATTTATCTCCCACACCATTACCATCAAAAACTTTATATGGCACAAAGACAGCAGTACACGGATTATCTCCCATCACTAATACCTGTTAATATGCAAAAAGACAACTGGTCATAAGGGCTACCATATATATCCACTGCTGCCTTGGGAAATGGCCAACATGTGTCATACCTGAATAAGTTTAAAACTATACAGTTATCAACAAGAGTTGTTATCATTAGCTCCTCAAGATGTTTACTCACCTCAGACTGACTCCAAGCATATCTTTCAACTGTCGAGATTTTCACAGCATTTTCTGATTTTTGCTCATATTTTTGTCTGTTCCTCATAAAATTTGTGGGTTTCTGGCAAATTACTGGGATGATCGGAGGATTGCTGTCACTAAATAGTGGCATACATTTGAGTTTCACACTTTAAATCCTTCAGAAAATGCATGTTAAAATAAACCCTGTTACTCTAGAAACGTTCTAAGTTTATAAGACCACTATTAAAAATATGTCCCTATTTCTGGGCCTTTGTCCCCCATTTTCTCTGGCTTTGTCCAGATTTCTTCCACTAAGAAGTTAAGAGTTATGGACCCAAGTACCCTCTAGTGTATCCTTTACCAACAGTAATTGAAATGTGACCAAAATGATTTTGTAAACATGCTCATATAGCATTTGCCAGAACAGAGGAATGGTAAGTCTGTGGCAGCAATACAGTCCTATCCCAAATTTAAGTTTAAAGTTAAATGTAACAAATGTAACAAAGCAGGAATAGACATCACTAGTGACCCTTAAAATAAATTAGCCTACAAGCACTGTAATGGTAGAAACAGCTTAAGCAGTAACAGTTTACAAGGCAAATGCTCACAGTTAGTTTTACCAGGAATATACATAAACCCTTAAGTTACAAAAATAAGATATCAGCTAAAACTATTCAAAGTTGAAAAACAAACTTAATTATTTTAAATAAAAAGTTATAGACTATCTTCTTTAGTAGATACTCAAACAGTAAAATGTTTGCATAAGAAACTGAAAATGAAACATTTAAAAAGACTGATAATAGAAAAATACTGTCTAACATATATAAGCTAGAATCTTTGCCTTTGGGTTAAAGATTGATTGCATCTTTACTATTTCTGATTTTTAAGTCAAAAGTAGAAGTCAGCAGATGCCTGAGGAGCAGGGGCAGCCCGTGCTATTGGACTACCGGACTGCAGCCCCCTCAACTTTAAAATAACAAAAATAAAAATAAATAAATAGAAAAAAAAAATTCTAAAAATCGCAGACTTTGCGCACTAGTCCAGACTGCTGCTGAGACAGTCTGGAGCATGCGCAGATTGTCGACTGGGAAACATGGAGAACAGAGCTCCCAGAAGTCTATGCAGTTTTAAACTGCATAGACTGTCCTGGGGAAACGTGTTAGGGTCGGACTGCAACGTCAGCAGTCAGGAATTTAGGATCTCGCGCGACGGGCAGGGTCTGGATTGGAGTTTACTGCAGTCTCGTCGGGGGAAGATCTCACGACAAGCAGGATCAGATGTGCACAGGTTTTGGATAGGGATCAGATGTGCAGTGGTGGTTTACAGGCAGGATTTATTGTGGACTTATGGACTACAGGTGTGTGTGTGTGTGTGTGTGTGTGTGTGTGTGTGTGTGTGTGTGTGTGTGTGTGTGTGTGTGTGTGTGTGTGTGTGTGTGAATGCCCCAGGTGCAATATACTGGTAGTTAGACTCATGGTGGTGTGGTAGGGAATACCTCAGGCTTGAACCCTGTACCTTGTATGCAGGTGTTAAAGACCTGAATTCCCTACCCACCACCATTAGTAAAAAAATTGCAGATTTTTGCCTCGTATTTGATCTGATCTATTCCTCATAATATCTGTGGTTTGTAAATACTGCAATGCTTGATATTTGATGGTGCAGTGGTAGCATTGTTGCCTCACAGCTGCAAGTTCTTGGGTGTGATTCTTGGCTGGGGTGCCTTCTTTGTGGGGGGTCTGTATCTTCTCCCTGTGTTTGTGTGGGTTTGCTTTTGTGTCCTCCCATGTTACAAAGACATGTCTGCATTATTTCTTCCTGGGCCTCTGCTGAAAATTGTTTTTTTTGTTCCAAGTCAGACTGTCCTGATTAACAAATGTTAAATTAAATTGACAGGCATTTTAATTTCAGACTTCAGGATTCTGAATGTTTACTTCCTTACATATTTGATGGTGCAGTGGCAGTATTTTTGTCTCACAGCTATAGGATTTCTGGTTTGATTCTTGGCTGGGGTGCCTTCTGTGTGGAGTCTGCATCTTATCCCTGTGTTTGTGCGGATTTGCTCTGGTGTCCTGCCATTTTACAAAGACATGTGTCTACAGTATTTCTCCCTGGGCCTCTGCTGAAAATTGTTTTTGTTCCGTCAGAAGTAAAATTGACAGGCATTTGAATTTCAGACTTCATATTCTTCAGAAAATACATAGTAAAACAACTTTTTATTCTAGCAATAAATATATAGTAACACAACCTTTTATTTTAGCAATTTTTTAAGTTTATAAGATGATTATTTGAAATTTGTCCTTATTTTTGGGACTGTAATACCCTGTTATTGGCTTTGTCCATGTTTTTTGTGCTAAGGTTGACAGCTATGGCAAGAACTGAATTCACTGAATATGTTTGAGGGCTGTATTCCCTCATGACTGGGTTTGTCCAGGTGTTTTGTGCTAAGAGGTTGACAGCTATGGTGAGAACTGAATTCATTAAATGATAGCCATTTAAGTTTCAGTCTTCCTCTCTTTCACAAAGCAGCTGATTTGGCGTAGTGGTATGTTGCTCTTGACTGTTTTGCACAGGGAGCTTGGCAGTAAAATGTACGGTATTAACACAGCATTTTTCTTTCACAAAGCAGGTGATTTGGCATAGTGGTATGTTGTTCTGACTGTTTTGCACGGGGGCCTTGGCAGTAAAATGTATGTTGGTAACACAGCTTTTTATTCTAGCAGCTTTCCAAGATTATACAAGCAATGTTTAATGTGTCCCTGGTTTTTGCCCTTTTGACCCACCCCAATAAATTTGGCTTTTTCCAGACTTCTTGTGCTGCAAAGTTGAGATGCAGTTGAGTATTGAGTAGATTTTACAAGGAGCTGAGAGCTGCAGGGGAAGAGAAGTTTAGTGCTAATTATCCTAAGTCAGCTCACGTTGCTAATAGCACAACAAGTTGTGTACTTGCTTTTGATGCAGAAGGTTGTTGGTTCTACTCCCATAAGGGATGAATGCTGCCGTACAAGATGCTATGAGCCTGTTATCAGTTTGCCATCCATTTCCTATTGCAATATTACTAGTTTATTTTTAATGTAATTTAGGCAATTTATTCCTCAGGGGCATCAGACACTTTATTTTTCGATGAAACCATGAAATATAAAGGTGCTTGCTAGCAGCAACCTCTTCATTAGTTGCAGATTTCTTTAATGTGGAATTATTTAGATGACTTTTACTTCTTCAGAGATTGTGTATATTTACTGATAATAGACTGTAGAATTGTGCATATTTACTGATAATGGACTGTAGAATTGTGCATATTTACTGATAATGGTGGACTGTAGAATTGTGCATATTTACTGATAATGGTGGACTGTAGAATTGTGCATATTTACTAATAATGGTGGACTGTGGAAGTCTGAGTAGACGTTTATGATAAATGTTCTGAACTGGGCAGTTTTGCCATTATGGGTGCATGCATTTTGTTTCATTGCTTACTGGAAAAATGTTCAAAACAAATTTAAAACACCCTCTAACAACTGTACTGTATTGTACAAAGAATATAATTTAGTACAATGAGGAAGGTGTATCAAAGAGCACATGTATGTTTCATATGCAAGGGGCCTATGATTTGAAAACAGCCCAAAATTAATCTTTATCTGCCACTGGCAAAATGTATTTTCTTTGAATGTGGGTTTCAATGCTGTTTCAACGAATGTGAGTTTCAAGGGCAGATAAGTTTTAATGCTAAGTTTTCATTGTGAGACTGCATTGCTTTGTTTAGCAGATGACTTAGTGTTTGTGCTGCAAAATACAAAATAAAACTTTCAAATGAAGTCCAACTCGTCATAGAAGTAAAGCAGTATGCACATTAGTGTTTATGGTAAATGGAGTGAAATAGCCAAGTAATGGTTCATTGGAATGGCTACAGAGGCTCCATTCAACCATGATTTTGTCAGGGGGAAGGGCAGCAAACTCAGTCAGGCCCAGCTGAACTATACATCCCAACTGTCCAGATTTTCAAAGAATGAATAGATTTTTGCTTCTTATTTTTGGTTTGTTCTTCATAAAATTTGTAGTTCTCTGGCAAATCATTTAGGAATTAAGTCACTAAATAATGATACACTGAGTTTCAGACTTCATAACCTTCAGAAAAATGCATGCTAAAGTAAGAACTGTTATTCTATCAACTGTCTCAATTTATACAAGAACAATTTTTAGTACTGTTTATATGTTCCCCCAATATAGTTGGCCTTGTTCAGATTTACTGCATTTACAGGTTGAGAGGTACATGCAAATAAATTGCTTTATAGAATTAGGCATAGCCAACCTCTCAACTGACACCGATTTTGGCTCAAAATGTTGCTCTTCCCCCGAATAATCCCTCCGCAAAATAGCAATTTTGGAAGAAAACAT
Source organism: Protopterus annectens (assembly GCF_019279795.1). Classification (NCBI taxonomy): domain Eukaryota; kingdom Metazoa; phylum Chordata; order Ceratodontiformes; family Protopteridae; genus Protopterus; species Protopterus annectens. The sequence continues at coordinate 1,168,091,303 of NC_056726.1, forward strand.
GGAGGGTTTACAATTAAGAAATAACTGTAATAATCAAAGTTATAGATTACTTGAAATGCATGTAGATTCTTTTATTTTCTCAGCTGCTCAAGTTAGCAGTACTAATATTAAAGTGTCCCTTCTTTTACAGGTTCCCAGCTGTATTGTGTGGCTATTTTATATTTTTGCATCACATTTTTGGTCCATTTTTCATAAAATTGTGTTTTTTGGCAAATTAGTGACAAATCACTAAAGACTGAAGTTAGAAAATAATGACAGACATTTGAGTTTCAGATTTTATACCCTTCAGAAAATTCATACTAATGCAAGACCTATTCTATTATCTTTCTAAGTTTATTAGAGCAATATTTAAAAATTGTCCTTATTTTTGGGCCTTTTTTATTTATTTTTATTTATTTATTTATTTTACATTTGTTGACCGGGATAGTCCAGCTGGATACATATCCGTTTTCAGTGGAGGCCCGGGGAGAAAAGCTCCAAAGAACAGAGGTACAAGAGCACATATTCCAAACAATACAATGGAAATTAGACATTTAGTATAATATGTTGAGTACTCTTATAATATTGGAAAAGCTCCAAAGAATAGAGGTACAAGAGCACATATTCCAAACAATACAATAGAAATTAGACATTTAGTACAATATGTTGAGTACACTTCTAATATTGGATAAGAACAATAAGTAATAAAAAAAGATGGTCCCACTTCTGTGTATGGCTTTGTCCAGATTTATTGCTCTGAGGTTGAGAGGTATGACAAATGTGTCAGGGCCATCACAGTCAGCCAGAGACATTTCGAATTGTGACATGCTTGTTGCACCCCACTCCCCCATGTAGTGACTCTGGATGTGTCCAAGCAAGGCAAGGAGAAGTTATGCAGTGTAAATGTGCAGTATGTCCCCCCATCCAAGGTAGACACAAGTACTACAGTGGCTTTTCATCTGTCCTTGATTTTGCAGAACGGTCTGGTTTCTGTCATATTTTTGTACTGTTGATTTATGCTTATTACTCAGATTTATGCTTATTACTCAGAAAGTGCCTGTTGCTCTGTGTTTAGGTAGCAATGCTTTAATGACCATAAGGTAAGCTTGTCTGAGATCGTAAGATGCAAGTAAGCTTTAATAAGCATACTGTTAAAGAATTGCCAACATTGAAAGCCTTTCTGTTGTTGCCATGCAGAGAATACTTGACTAGATAATGTATAAGCCTTGGGTATTAAAGGACAGGATTCCATTATTTTAAAAAGCTCATTACACTTGTTGGAGACTTCCAGTCATCTCTACAGACTTTACCCGTAAACTAAACAGAATGCCAATCATGTGTGGTCCATAACCTGTACAGTAATCCTTTAAGCAATGTATCTTGAGCTTGTTTCTTGTTTGCTTTTCAGTTTTTACTTTGATCATGTTTTCCCCATGAAACAAGTAGATAGTTGTCAGGCAGCAGGTCTTTTTGGATAAGAAACATTTTTACAAGTGGGGGCATCACAGAGATTTCTACTTTCAGCATGTTACTTGGTACTTTAATAAAGCTGAATATAAATTATAATTAGAACTGCAGTGCAAGGAGAAGTGGTTTGAGTTGAGTGCTTCTTGTTTTTCTTATACTTGATTTTGACTGGCATTCCAGTAATGTATTTAAAAAGTAATTTATTTTTTCATGCCTCACAACCTTTTGTTTCCATCTAGATATTAAGTAAGCTGTCATGCAGCCAATGCATTGAAATATTTTTATTCTTCTACACTTATTTTTGTCTTGATTGGACTCTCATAATGATGGTTTGGCACCCAGGGCAGCGTATTTAATTAAAGTTAGTGTTTGTGGTTTTGAGCATAGTTCCTCCCCTTTCTAGTTGGCCACACCCCTTCCCATTGACCCCACCCATTCAGCTGTCTCCTGCAGCCCCCCTTTGATTTGAAGTCACCAGCCACCACTGCTGAGGAGTAAAGCTCCATTTGCTTGCATTGCATTATACAATGTTCCAGTTAAACACAGAGTAGTTAAATTTCTATTTATGTTGATTCACAAACAATAGTTACATTTATACATTCAAGATTTTACAGAGGTCGAATTTACTAAAGAGAAAGCCAACATACAACTTAGTGGATTGCACAGGGAGCAGTTATGTATAAAAAATGTTTTGTCATTTCAGTAAGAGATTGAGAGTATTCTGTATTAGGAGAGTATTTGGAGAGCATTGTATGGTGAACACAAAGTCTTGTCTTCAGTGAAGTTTCACTTTCTTCCCATGCAATAAAGATATCACCCACTAATCTACTATACAATAGCAGGAAGTGTGCACAATGTGTTTACTTATGGCAATACTTATTACTGGCAGAGATGGAGGGTAGCAACTGGGACCCCCTGCACTAATAGCTATGCCAATCTGGTACTTGCCCAGTGGGAAAAGGAATGGTTGGATGACACCAGAAATACATGGACCAACAAACTACTACTGTATAATAGATTAGTGGGTGATATTTTTATTGCATGGGAAGAAAGTGAAACTTCACTGAACAATTTCATTGATTTTTTGAGTATGACAACTACCTTCCTGAAATTCCAGGTTAAAAGCTCAAATCATGAAATAGAATTTTTGGATGTGAAATTGAGTTTAGATCCTGTAAAAGATATTGAAACAATAATATACAGAAAACCTATGTGGCGTAATCATATGCTACACTACTCAAGTATGCATCCCAGACATATTTTCCACAATATAGTGGACAATCAAGCAGTACGAGTATCGAAACTTTGTACAAAGATGTTTATTTGATGGAACATGAGAAACTGTTGAATAACTTCATGGAAAGAGGGTATAAACAAAAAAAGATTACTAAAAGCAAAGAGCAAATATTGGGAATACGTATACATAAAGGTAGACCTCGTTATTCTAAGAGGAGTGAACAAGAGATGAAGCAGAATAAAGAAAGCTGCTCCAAAGAACACAAAGTATGGTGTACGATCACATACAGCACAGGCACTGCAGATATATGAGGTACTATTAGGAAAGATTGGTCGATTTTAACTTCAGATATTAGAATTAAAGAACTGGTAGGAGAAAAACCCAGCTTTGCATTTAAGAACAAAAAGAATCTAAAGAGGCTTTTATGCCAAAAAGATGGAATAGAGATGAGAAATGAGATCACTCAGGCTGCTCCTACAAGGCCTAACAGAGGTACACGCAAATGTGTTTTTTGTAAAGCATGTGCTTGGATCAACACACAAGATACATTTATACATCCTGTAACAAATAAGATATATACTTTCCAAGGGCTAGTGAATTGCAATAGCAGCAACTTGTAGTATCTGCACAGATTATTATATAGGCAAAACAAACAGAAAATTCAAGGAATTCTTCGCCACATATGTGATATAAGAAACAAGGTAGTAACTAATTCTCTCTACCAACATATCTCTAGATTTGAGAACCACTCTTTTAGATTTATGGCTTTATCGAACATAAAAGAAAGAATACGAGGTGGTGACCTAATGAATAAAATGGAAGCTGAAGAAGCAAGGTGGATTATGGATCTGAGAGCAAATCATCCCCCAGGAATGAATGGGGTAGTACCCCTAAAACCTATATTAAAAGAGAGAGGATTGAGAAATAAAAAGTGAATACAATCTAAGCTTTCACTTTAAGGAATGATGTCTTCAGAATGAGAGTGGCAACTGCTTTGTATATAAAAGGAAGTTTTTCTTATTTCTAACAGGATCTGAAAAAGGTTAAGCATAACCGAAAGCACTTATCCTGTATTTTACTGTTTGTTTTCCTATTTGCTTTATATAATAAAGAGTTTTAACAGTCTAATTAGAACTGGGAAGCTCCTACTTAGATCGCTGTTTGTATCAAGAGTGCTTTAGCTGTTTTTAACAGCTCAACAGTTCTTGTAAGAGCTGGTAAGCTTCAACTTAAACTGCTGTTTATCAAGAGTGATTCAGCTGTCTTTTAACAGCTCAACAGTTCCTGTAAGAGCTAGCGAGCTTCAACTTAAACTGCTGTTTATATAGAGTGCTTCAGCTGTTTCTTACCAGCCCAACAGTTCATGTAAGAGCCAACAAACTTCCACTGTAACTGCTGTTTGTATCAAGAGTGTTTCAGCTGCTGCTAACAGCTCAACAGTTTTAGCAAGCCTCAATTTAAACTGCTGTTTGTAACAGCTCAACAGTTCTTGTAAGAGCTACCAAGCTTCCGCCTAAACTGCTGTTTGTACTTATAGTGTTTCAGTTATCTAAATATTTGAGAGCAAGAGGTGGCACGTTCATTCTTTTTTCTTATACATTTTATATTTGTTTGAACGGCCTTTAGTGGTTTGATTTGCTTCTTGTGCTTAGTTGCTAGTAAGAGTAGGATTTCACCCCTGCTGCTTTAGTCATCACGCTTGACTCAGAGCAATTAAATGTACATTGAATATTGCGCTATTAAGTCTTCATGTAATAAGACATCTTTGACAATATCATCAAGCACTAGCAGCTGCTCCCTTTCTCAGCAACTGCTGATGTTCTAACCCCATTCTTTGGGTTTAGCCAAAGCACTCAGAGCTCACTGCTTCAGCAATAATTTCTCCTAGCACTTCAGACTTAGTTACTGCACATTCACTCACCCCCCCCATACGAAAGTTAGTGTCAAGTTCGCTGATATGCTGTCATGTGTACTTTATTTTTGCTCTCTGAATGCTGTCTTTATGCTTCAGAAGTAAGTTTAAGACATGCAAGTAAGTGCCGTTTAACTTTATCATAATTGAAACAATCCATATCTGACATTCTGTACACAGCATGCATTGCCTCATCTATTAGCAGAAGAGTTAAAACTTCACCCATTGCCCTTGGCAAGTTTGGCATTGAGTTCATATTTGTTGAAATGTCTGAATAAGCCAATCAAAGCCATCCTTCTCTTTACACTTAGGAAATAAGTTGATACTGATTTTACCATCTAGTGTTCAGTTTCCTATAGTGCTCACATGCCTTTGATGAAAAGTCAGCCTCCCCCTTGCCTGCTAGTCCTGCTTTCCTCTTTTTACCTCCTCCTTCTCCATTTCCTGCACCATAACTTGTTCATGTGTATGCTTTCTTTCATCTTCTGTAGCCTGTTCTCTTTGCACTTCAAACTTTGCCCTTTTAGCTGACTCAACATCTCCAACTTTAGGCTCTTTATTTCAAACTCGATTCTATGACCATCTGTGAATGGAATAAATGACTTTACTACATGCTCTGTAAGTAAACTAGCTATCTGTCTATACCCAGGTTTAATGGACTCTGATTCAGCAGCACATAAAGCTGGTATCATCTCCTTCTTTGCCATAGTGGCATATATAACCACCTTAGCTTTTCACTCTTCAGACAGTGGTGACACAGATATATTCCATACTCCAAAGAGCATGGTTTGCCTGTTTTCAAATGCTCTGATAAAAAATAAAATAGCTGCTATGAAAAATATGTCATCGTTTTACCTTGTGGCTGCAAAGGTATTTATACTTTTTGGAGACAAAAACTGTTTTCAGGTTGTACACATTCAGTTTACAAGATCTATTCACTGCCTCACAATAATATATGAAAAAGGTGTATAATTCTCACCTGCTACCATAATTTAAAATGCTATAACTAGGGCAGAGAATACTTTTTTTTTAGATTTTCCCTTCTTCTGCCATCAATATTTGGTGTCACACTGTGTCAGCAATATGATCTGGATTCCAACAAATGTACTGATTAATACACAATGGGAAATTTGGTTTTAAGATCAGTTTGATATGTGCATTGTTACCTTAGGTAAAGTCCAACATTTGCCTCTTGTAAATAATCTTTACACTTTACAACTACAAATCATACAGATTACCGTTATAATCACTGACTGTCAAGGATTTCACCCACATCTGACTTGAGTCCAGCACCCTTCAATACATCAATAGCAATAATAATAAAAACTTGACCACAACTATTTGCACACACACACATATTTCACAGAATAGGTGGGTAGCAACTCTTCAATACCAACACCCTTCTCCTTTCTCAATTAAATGGCATGTTGCCACCATAAATTGAAAACTAAGAAAAAAGAACACGCTTTACACCTTACCCTTTATTGATACCATTTGAATATTTAAACAGTAAAAGCAAATGCCAGTAATTAGTTTTACTAATAAAATGGATAAACCCTTAATCTACTAAGTAAAGCATCAGCCACAAGTATTCAGAGTTCAGTAAAAAAATCTGTTACTGCAAGTGAATTAATCAAAGCATTACTTTTCCAAGTAGATACGCAAACATAACAAGAAAACATTCAAAAATAGATAATGGTGTGTCAAAACAGTAACGTCTAATGTCAAATCAATTGCATCTTACCAATAAGAAACTATACCCAGTGTTTCTGGATTTTAACTCCAAAATGTAATTTTCATAATCAGTTGAAGCACTATAGATGAGCTTGACAGATAAACTCCAGCAGAAACTCATGTAGCTTCTCTGCTTCTGTAATAGCTATTTGAATTAACAGTCAGCCCTTCTGTGTATAAATCCAAAACAAATTTCCTGTGGGGTTTTATTCTGAATTCAAAATATGCCACTCTTGATTACATAGTTACACATCCAAGGTGAAGGGTAACTTTCAGAAAGTCAAATAAGGAAAAATCATCATGTAACCAAACTCAACATCTTGAAGCATGAGGCTTGCACTCCAGATTTACAGAATCAAGAAGCAAGCGCTTAGTTTCATTTTGTTAAACATAATTGATTTCAACACAAACACATGCACAGTTATATACCATTTTATATATTTTCTTTTATAAATTAACTCACCAAGGAAGACAAGTGCAGTGCAACTTTTTGTTATTGTTGTTTTGAGTCACTTTATCTTGAACCACAACTTCTTATGCACTTTACTTTGAAGGACCAGAACTCTTTTCCAAGATTAATACAGGCCATCTCACAGTATAATAAAGAAGTAAGTCATTTCACTTATACAATAGGCAGAAAACTGGACAAATAAGATTATCAAAAATTCATGTAAAATTACACTATTACGCATAGCATACATAGAGTATAAGCAGAAACCTGATACCAAAATGCTTTTTGTTATGTTATAGAGGAATGCAAGTAAAGATACAAAACAAGGACAAACCCACCTCCATAGACAACCCAAGGATAAAAAAAACTAAAGGTAATGCTACTCAATGCCAGAAGTCTAAACCTCAAGATGCACGCTCTCGAGGCTCTCCTCAGTATGGAGAAAATCGATGTCTGTGCAGTAACAGAAAACTAGTTCAAGGCTCCTGAGAGCACCCCAGCACTGCCAGGTTATAACTCATACCATGCGTTTCAGCCCCCAAACTCGGACCAAAGCACAAAAGGAGGGGGAGTATCTATATTCATCAAAGATACCTACACCTCCAGGTTAGTGGCACTGCACGAAGCATCGGAAACCATCCATGTGCAACTAACAGCGGGCAAAACTGCCTTTCAGTTTGTAGCCTGCTACAGAACACCCTCCCTATTACAGAAACTCCACTTGGCATTCCTGAGAATACTGGAGAATATGAAGGTCTCTCCAAACACTATGTTACTGGGTGACTTCAACTACCCAAACATTGACTGGGAAAACTACTCAAGCCCAAACAGCCTCACCCAATGGTTCCTTGAATTTATAAACTCTAATGCAATGGAACAACTGGTCACCACTCCCACAAGAGGGAACAACATATTGGACCTGGTCATCACCAACATGGGGACTCTATGTTCCACACCAGAGGTAAACCCCTCATTGGTAAGATCAGACCATAAACAAATTTCCCTGGACACCCATATCCCGTCCCCACCCCCAGCCAAGGAAATCACTGTAAAGAATTTCTCCAAAGCCAACTTTGCACTTCTCAAGACTGAGGTGGAATCCTTCAAAGCCCCTGGGCCAGAGGATAATACAGCCCAATCCGCAGAATCCTTTACAAATGCATTCTATGATCACCTGCAGGAATGCATGGATCGTGCTATCCCAAATAAAACCAAGACTCACTCCTCCAAAAACAGGAGACCGGTCTGGTGGACCCCGGCCATAAATAAGCTATACAACAGAAGGAGGAAGCTACTACATGACAGAGCAAAATCCCAAAAAGGGAAGGCATCTCTGATCAGTATTAGCAAGAAACTTCGATCCCTCATAAAATCATCAAAGGCCAGCTTGAAGAAAAATTGCCCTAGACACTAAAGATAATCACAAGGCCTTCTTTAGTTATGTCAGGAACATGGACGGAAACTCCCAGATATGCTCTGAATTGTTGCATAACGGTACAAAATATACCGAACCTACAGACATAGCCAACATCCTGGCAGACAGATTCAGCAAACTCCCCATTCCCCCAAAGGAGCAAATGCCTATCCCAACTGAATGTAACCTCCCTGACATCACAGATGCACAGGTGAAAGCTGCCCTTTCCAAAGCAAAAAACACAGCATCTATGGGACTGGACGGTGTCCCAGGCTGTGTCTTACACAAGCTCCAAGAAGAACTGAACCCTCACATTAAGTCACTGTTCAAACTTAGCCTTACTACAGGATATGTACCCAAAGAATGGTGTACAGCTACAGTGGTCCCACTCCACAAAGGTGGTGCCACAATGGACCCCGGAAACTATCTCCCCATAAGCCTGATTAGTCTGGTCTGTAAAGCTATGGAGCGTATTATCATGGAACTCATAAACAAAGACATTGGGAGCCTCCAGACACGGGACCCTACCCAATTCGGCTTTGTTAAGGGCAGATCTTGCCTCTTAATCCTAGTTGATTTCTTTGAAACAGTTACCAAAGTCATAGATGAGGGCAAGGTAGTCCACACAGCCTACCTGGACCTCGCAAAAGCCTTCGACACAATACCCCACTCGGGCATCATAAATAAGCTTACCAGCTTAAATATCAACCCCTATATCACAAGATGGGTTGAAAACTGGCTCAGAGATAGAACCCACATGGTCAGAATCGCAGGGGCCATGTCCGAATCCAAACCAGTTACAAGTGGCGTCCCACAGGGCTCAGTTCTGGGACGTCTCTTGTTCGGTATATACTTCTCTGAGGTTCAGGCTAACACAGGGGGATTATGGCTGACAAAGTTCGCAGATGACTGCAAACTGGGGGCCATAATTGAATCTCCAGCTGACACAAACATCCTCCAAAAGGGTCTCACAGAGATGGATGCTTGGTGCCAGAGCCACGGCCACATGCTAAATGCTAAAAAGTGCATAGTCGTCCCCTTTGGGAAAAACAAGGTGCCCACAAATTACCACATAGGTGGTAATCCATTAAGTACGAAAGAAGTAATTAGAGATTTGGGGATCAACGTAGATAGTAATCTCTCCTTTGATAATCAAGTTGCCAAAGTGGTTAGAAAGACCTTCTATCACAAAAGGGTTCGCATCTAGATCAAGAGAGGTCATTGTGCCCCTCTACTCATCACTCATCAGGCCCATAATTGAATACAATGCCCCTTTTGGGATGTACCTTACCCGACACCTGCAGCAACTGGAGAGACCCCAAAAGTACCTCACCAAGAGGATCATGGGCTACAAACAGATGTCCTATGCAGCTCGACTAAAGAAACTCCAGCTCTACTCAGTTGCTTACCGCCTACTCAGAGGCGATCTATGCCTGACGTACAAAGCCATGTCAAACCCAGAATTAATGGACATGCTCCACCTCAAAAAATCCAAGTCCTTTAGAGCTACACGCTCCAGGGACCTAAACCTCAGCACAAAAATAAATAAGACATGCTGGAGGGACAGATTCATTTCCCAGAGGCTCCCCTCACTCTGGAATAGAATCCCAATTCATGTTAGACATAGCCCCTCGCTGACCCTCTTCAAGTGAAATCTGGACGCGTGGATGGGAAATTGCAAATTCACCCCTGGGATCTCGTCTGTGTCCCTGCTAGACAGAGGCACAGTAAACTAATCTTAAAAGGGTACCTTCTGTGACCTACTTTACAGAGGCACAGTAGGCTAATCTAATAGGGAGGCGGAAGCCAAATACACTCTGGCTAGGCTTATAAATGCCCTAGGGCAGATAGCCTAGTATCTACCTATGAACCTATGAAATCACATCCATCTATCTGTCATTTATTTATTCTTATGCCCAAATTACTCTGAATTACAGAAACAATGATCATTCATATAAATAAAAGAATAATTGTTTCTTAGCTAGCGATTTATCTTAGAGACACATTTCAAAGCTAAATACATTACAAACAAAAATTTCATGTGCAAAGAAACATCAAGTCAAAATGTTTATGTAAACACTAAAATAAACAAACTGTTTTTGATAGTTAATGTAAATCACATCTAACTCATTATGACAGAAAGTCAAATGTTAAGAACGTTGCCTGCTATTCAAAGCACTACTGATTTTGAACTGCACCACTGATGGAGAAATATTTGCAGTTTAGAGGCAAGTCATGAGAACAAATATCTCTGTTATCTAGTACCTCCTTAACATTTAGTTATAGGTATTAACATGGCAGTATAAAGATGTGATGGGCGACAAAGACCCCATCAAACATTTCACTGCCTAACTTAATGATCTTCCAAAAAATAATCACAGCAAAGATAACACTAAATATAGAGCTATCATTTACAAGCCCTGTACTAACAGGATTTGAATGAAGCAGGCATGTTTTGCTGATACACTCCTCAGTATATTTTCTATACTTAGAACAAACACATATTACATGGCTCATTCCTTGGTATGATCAAGAAAATGGAAAACCTCCTCTATAATGTGAAAAATAGTGAGACTGGGAAAATACAGTATACCTATACTAGGTGATAAGTCTGTACCACATGGTACCAGAATGGGCGTAGTGACAACGATGACTGATACATACAACAAAGAACATACTTCACTGAGGATTCTTTTTCATCATGTTACTGCTTCCTTAATTATGTTTTCTGCCCTTATAGCATTGACACCAGGCCAAAAATGTTAGGCTCTTGCTATAGGTTGAAGGCCCATAACTGCAATCTTTGGAAGTGTAAGGACTTAGATATGATTACAGGTACATTTATATTAATTATATACTGGCTTTGCAATTGTATCTTGGAATGTCCCCTCTTCTCTGAGGAGCATCATTCTTGGAGTTGGCATATATAAGTAGCAGCAGTGTAGAATATATAGGTAGGCTAGCTAGCCCTTGCAAAAAGAGAAAAAAAAATACTTTAAATGCATAATTACAGCTTTTGAAGATTACAGCTAGTTGTATTAAATCACTCTTAAATATTTAGAGGTCAGGGACACACATTATTGAAACATAAACTTTTAGTAGGGGATCAAACATATTATTTATTAATTTTCATCATGGAAACATGGGTCCTTTTTTCCTAAATCAGTATAATTTCTGTATTCCATCATGCTTTTTCACACTGAAGTTCAAGTTGAAATGTATTTTATGTGCCTGAGACTGGGCACTATACAGTAATACAAAACAGTCAACATAAACATAAATAAAAGCAAAGAGAGCAAACGACATTAAGTAGCGATAGCAGTTAGGAATAAGTTTAATCAAGCAAATGTATATTTTCACCTCTTTTAATACCTGGTAAAGTTGGTGTTTCCCAAAGCCAGGCAGGAAGTAGGCTGCAAAAAAAGCACCTTGGTAGCTAAAGTAATGACAAAAAAGAATAGCTGAGGTTGGAGTGTTGGGTAACAAGGATGCTTTGCAATGTGGAGTGCTAAGTATTGGTGGGGTTATAGCGGTATAACAGATCCCACAGATTGGACGGATCAAGGTCGTGGGGTTTAAGATAAACCATAAGAAGAAATCTTTTTAATAATGTTTAGTTTGATTGGAAGCCAGTTAAAGTTAAAATCCCTCAGAACTGCTGCAATGGTATTTTGTAAACCGAGAAAGCAAATGGGGAGCAGAAGTTTGTACCAAATGTAGTTGAGCAATCCCTAAATAAGGGAGGTTAGCATACAAAATAATTTGGGAAAGATGATACCAAACCATGAACAGCAGTAGAAAGGCCACTGGGAGAAATACAGTGCTTGATAAGACTAGTATTCTATTTCTGTGTATAAGTTATTTTTCCTACACTATCTGCATTGGCCATGTCTAATTATTTCATAATATAAGGTTAGTAGATTAAGGAGAGAAATTTTACATCAGAAAATAAGAAATGAGCTGTTCTACCAACAAGATGTAATGATACTTATTTAATAAGCTGTCACATTTTAATGTGAAAGTTATTATAAAACTGTGCTAGCAAAAAAAAAAATGAAAAACAGAGAAAGAGATGGTGTAATAATAATTACCTGATAAGCAAGAGAAACACTGATGACAACTGTTCCAACATCCCCCAAAAAGTACGAAAAACAGCTTTACATAATTAATAAGCCTCCGACACTGCCTTTGCCAAGTATTTGAATAATATGATTCATTCTGCTTTTATAATTAATGGTTTGATTGCACAGGACTAGCATTAAAACCTGACTGCCCCTTGCATCAACCTTAAGAAATAAGTTAATTCCATAAGTAGGTGTTTTGTGCATTACAAAAAGAAAAAAAAAGTAGATAGCTGTGTTTGAATGAGGCACTCCTTTAGCCGTTAAGAATTTGTCCTTTTTCTTCCCAGCTATAAGAAGTGCCAAGGAACAGGAACTGAAACGGTTATAGTGTCTGACTATTTTTATTCAGCGCATGGATATCATACAAGGAACAGGTACTGTGATAACTGAAACGGTTATAGTTTCTGAATATTTTTATTCAGCGCATGGATATGATACAAGGAACAGGTACTGTGATAACTGAAACGGTTATAGTTTCTGAATATTTTTATTCAGCGCATGGATAAGATACAAGGAACAGGTACTGTGATAACTGAAACAGTTACAGTTTCTGAATATTTTTATTCAGCACATGGATATGATACAAGGAACAGGTACAGTGATAACTGAAACGGTTATAGTTTCTGAATATTTTTATTCAGTGCATGGATATGATACAAGGAACAGGTACTGTGATAACTGAAACGGTTATAGTTTCTGAATATTTTTATTCAGCGCATGGATAAGATACAAGGGACAGGTACTGTGATAACTGAAACAGTTACAGTTTCTGAATATTTTTATTCAGCACACGGATATGATACAAGGAACAGGTAACAGTGATAACTGAAACGGTTATAGTTTCTGAATATTTTTATTCAGCACATGGATATGATACAAGGAACAGATACTGTGATAACTGAAACGGTTATAGTTTCTGAATATTTTTATTCAGCACGTGGATATGATACAAGGAACAGGTACTGTGATAACTGAAACGGTTATAGATTCTGAATATTTTTAATCAGCACATGGATATGATACAAGGAACAGGTACTGTGATAACTGAAACGGTTATAGTTTCTGAATATTTTTATTCAGCACACGGATATGATACAAGGAACAGGTACTGTGATAACTGAAACGGTTATAGTTTCTGAATATTTTTATTCAGCACACAGATATGATACAAGGAACAGGTACTGTGATAACTGAAACGGTTATAGTTTCTGAATATTTTTATTCAGCACACGGATATGATACAAGGAACAGGTACTGTGATAACTGAAACGGTTATAGTTTCTGAGTATTTTTATTCAGCACATGGATATGATACAAGGAACAGGTATGGTGATAACTGAAACGGTTATAATTTCTGAATATTTTTATTCAGCACATGGATATGATACAAGGAACAGGTACTGTGATAACTGAAACAGTTTTAGTTTCTGAATATTTTTATTCAGCACATGGATATGATACAAGGAACAGATACTGTGATAACTGAAACAGTTATAGTTTCTAAATATTTTTATTCAGCACATGGATATGATATATTGCATGTGTAATAATTTATAAACCTTTGAAATCTGCACTGTTATCAATATGATGCATACGCATAGTATTCAAATATCTGATCAGATTTCTTAGGCATTCAAATAATCCTCATTTCATGCACATTTATCAGATTTGTTAAAATTCAATTAGCTTCTGTAAATAGATTTGGCTATCATTACCATGCATACTTCAGGTCACATAATGCAGTTCTCTGCCTTCATCTTTTTAATGCTTATTTTGTAGATACATTCTTAATTTGAAAGATATACCTTCTACTGCAAAATAGAAAGAGAGCAAGCAGAAATACTCTAAGGGTTACAAAAGACATTTCTTTTAGAAATCAACTTACTAAAATGGCTAATAGGGTCTATATTATACGATCGAAGTTGCAAAACTTCAAATGTTATAATATCGAACCAACTACATCGAAAGATGAAAATAGCGAAGCCCCAGAACATCGATTTCTTACCTAGGGCAAGATTTATATGGGCCGTTCCGTGGCTTCGCTATTTCCTTCACTGTGGTGCAATAGTTACGGACCTTAGGGTTAGGGTGCAGGTTAAGGTAAGTGGATAGGTAGGAATGCATGTATGGTTTAGTGCAGGGTTAGATGTAGGGTTTTGTTAAGTGTATGTGTGTGTTTTAATTAGTTTGTTTGTGTATAGTTTTTTTACGGGTAAGTGTGCGATAGTTACGGACCTTAGGGTTAGGATGCGGGTAAAGGATAGTGGATAGATAGGAATGTATGTATGGTTTAGTGTAGGGTTAGAAGTAAGGTTTTGTTAAGTGTATGTGTGTGTATTTATTAGTTTGTTTGTGTATAGTTTCGTAGTGTAAGTGTGCGATAGTTACGGACCTTAGGGTTAGGTTACGGGTTAAGGTTAGTGGATAGATAGGAATGTATGTATGGTTTAGTGTAGGGTTAGAAGTAGGGTTTTGTTAAGTGTATGCGTGTGTATTTATTAGTTTGTTTGTGTATAGTTTCGTAGGGTAAGTTTGCGATAGTTACGGACCTTAGGCTTAGGGTGTGGGTTAAGGTTACTGGATAGATAGGAATGTATGTACGGTTTAGTGTAGGGTTAGAAGTATGTTTTTTTAAGTGTATGTGTGTGGTTTATTTATATTGGTGTGCTTTTGTTGTGTGTATGTTTTTCAGAAGAGCAAATTTTTTTCCCTTGGAAAAAATTTGCTATTCTGAGTGTTCGATGTTATCATATTTCGAAATTCCAAGTTCGAGCTTATGGTGTTCGATATTTTGGAATTTCGAATATATGATATAGACCCAGCTAGTACACAATAAGGACAACAACTAATGTTAAATCAAAATGTTCTTCCACAAATCCTAAGAAAGATAATGTAAAATATTTTCCCAAAATGTTGCAGATTTTGTTGTTGAAGGCTGCACATGATGATTTTTATTAGTGTTCAGTCATTTGTGTTTTCATAGGTTCATAGGTAGATACTAGGCTATTGGCCCAAGGGCCTACATAAGCCTAGCCAACAAGGTTCCCTGGCTTACGCCACCCAAGAAAGTTATTTTCCTGTGCCACTGTCGAGCAGAGACACAGAAGTGATCCCCGGGGTGTATTTCCTATTTCCCTTCCACTCATCAAGAGTTTTCTTGAAGAGTGCTAATGAAGACCTTTGCTTGACATAGATGGGTAGCCTGTTCCAGAGTATGGGAAGTCTCTGGGACAGGATTCAATCCCTCCAGCATGTTTTGTTTTTTTGTGGTGACAAGGTTTAGGTCCCTAGAGCATGTAGCTCGGAGGGGTTGGGATTTCTTTAGGTGTAGCATGTCCAACAGCCCTGGGTTTGACATAGCTTTATATGTTATGTAGAGATCACCTCGGAGTAGGCGAAATGCTATGGAGTAAAGCTGAAGTGTTTTGAGGTGGTCAGTGTAGGGCATTTGTCTGAGGCCAGTAATCCTCTTTGTGAGGTACTTCTGTGGCCTTTCCAGCTGCTGCAGATGTCTTAAGGATAAACTGGTGGAACAGGAAGCATCTGATCAATTATATGAAGATACTTTGGAGCCTTCAGTAGGAAACCAGTACAAAAGTTCAGTCAGAGTTGCACAGCTAAGGGAAGGAGCAGAAACAGTGACAACTCTATGCAGTCAATGTTGTGGAGTGATAGCCAGTGAGTTCCCATGAGCAACAGATGACAAAGGATGAAGCTGAAGAGAATATGTCACAGAAAGATGTTCTGGAGAAAGTCCACAGAAAAAGGAAAATAAAGAATGTGCCCTCAGTTTAGAAGAATAAGGTCTAAGGGAAGAGTTGTTTGATTTGATAGAGATGTCTAGACATATTAAGAGTGGTGAAATAGATTGCAGAAAGTTAATAAGACACAAAATGTTATTAGTCTGATAAAAGAAATGAACACATAATCAAGACTGTTAACAGAAATTCATGTGATATAATAGAAGTAAACAGAATATATTACTGTGCAGCTAAAGTAATAACAGATACAGCCTTACCACAAAAATACAGGGCAATGAAAAAAGAGGAAGGGAATAAATCAAATGCCATCACGGAAGTATTAAATAGAGAAAACTATAAATCAATTAGGATAAGAAGTGTTACTGTTAGAAGAGTATAGAGGAGGGAAAAGATTAATAAAAATACTCAGAAATATAGATGAGATAAAAGCAATGCGCACTGTCAGAACAGACCTGGATCTGCCATACTCTACTGCAAATAGTAAACTAAAGATATCAGCACAGGCAGAAAAAATATGAGATATGCAGATAAAGGAAAAGTACAAAATAAATATTTTACTGATGACCCAAAAATGTTTTATAGAGATGGGAAACAAAGCCAAAGGAACAGAGACACCACCAAAAAAGAAGAAATAGACACATTTGGAGAAATATCCATAACAAATATGCTGAATAGATAGCATATGTAAAAGAAACAGTAAGAAGTTCAAATGTACAGGATATGAAATGGGATGAAGTAACAGCCAGAGAAACAAACAAAATTAAATGCAGGCTCAGATACAGTACATAACATCTGGCTAAAAGAATTAACATCTTTACGTGAAGATTTAGCCATGAGTAAGAATTACTTATATGTGCATCCCGAACAGACACCAACCTGATTAACAACAGGAAAAATGATACTCCTCCTTAAAAATTAACCTGCAGCTATCTTAAAAGCTAAAGACCAATAACTTGCCTTCCGTCGATATGTAAACTATATACTGGAATTGATGCTGACAGAGTTTGTGGTTGTTTAGAAGAAATCTCAGTCATGGCAATAGAACAAAATGGTAACAAAAGCAAGCCATATGGAACAAAGGCTCATTTGTTGTTAAATAAGGTCATAATAAAGAATTGTAAAAAGGGGAAGAATCTACATACGGCATGGATAGATTACAAAGAAGCATTTCACAGTATCCCATATTCAAGGATAAAGAAGTACTTACAGGTATATAAGAGACATCCTATATTGATCAAATAGATTACAGTGAAACAGTGGCACGCCACTTTGCAGCTAAGCCATGATGAAGGACAAATTATTATCCCATGGATAACAATTCAAAGGGGGATATTCCAGGGCGACTCTTTGTCACTGATTCTCTTTTGTCTTCCCTTTAACCGATTAAGTTGCCTACTTAACAGATTAGGTTAAGGTTACAATTTGGATCCCAGATAACAGCAAAGTGTAAAGACTTTTCATATCCTTTTTGGGGATGATTTAAAATGGCATAGCTTATCAGGTGAGGAGCTGAAAGCATAACTGGAAGTGGAGAGAACTTTCTCAGATGATATAAAAATGTAATTCTGTCTTGATATATGTGGAAAAGCAACATTTAAAGCAGGAAAGCTGCAGCACCAAGAAAATATCAACCTGGGACAAGAATGTGATATAAAGGAACTAGAGCAGGAAGGACTGTATAAATATTTGGGAACTGATTAAAGATCAGGAATAAAACATGAACAAATGCAAAGAAAACTCAGTAAGGAATAATTTAGACGACTAAAATTAATAATGAATATAGCCTTGACATCTTGGAACAAAGTCCAAGCTATACACCAGTTTGTACTTCCTGTTCTAACATACAGGTTTTAGGGCGACTGACTGGTCCCAAAAGGTGTTGGATGAAATGGACAGGAAAGCAAAAAAAAAGGTTTCATGATTATCAAATGATATGTATAAAAATCAGTATATACCAAGATTATATATTCCTTATTCTGAAGGAGGTATGGGCCTCCTAGAAATTAATTACATGTATAGATTTGCTGTCCCAGGACTGCATACCTACCTGCTTATCTCATCAGATCCAAACATAGTGAAAGTTCTGAAACATGAAGAGAACAAATCTAAGATTACTTCATTTCTTTGTTTAGCAGAAGCATATCAGTGTCGAGCAGGAATGAAAAACAAACCAGAAGCAGACAAGTCAGGTAGCAACTTAATGTGCCAAAAAAAAAAATAAAAACAAAAAAACAAAAGAAAGAATATTAGAAGAAGGATCAGATGAGAATGCAAGAAATATGGAAAAGTCATAAATATGGTAGCAAATACAGAAAACTCCTCAGGCAATCTCATACCAATTAGGATCTGACACAGGAATGGTTAAGGAGAGGTGAATTTAAACCAAAAGATGAAATGTTAATATTAGTGGCCCAGGGTAGTGGATTACATATGCATTGGTTTACAGAGTCCATTGAACATGTGGGAGAAACAGATAAATGTTGGTTCTGTAAAACAGACCTGGAAACAGTCGCACATCTTGTTGCTGGGTGTGATACACTAATGGCAGAGGGCCTGTGTACTGAAAGGTATAATAATGTTCAAGATTGTTGCATTGGGAATTGTGAAAAGATAACAATATTGAAGTAGCTGAAAAGCTTGGGAAACATGAGTCACAAAGCATTGTAGACAATGATGAAGTTTATATCACATGGGATTACCCATTACCAACAGTTAAAAAAAACAGATGTAAGAAAAACAGATAAAATAGTCCATAAAAAGAAGACAAAAGGAGTATTGATTACTGAAACTGCTACATCCAGTGATTATAGTGTCTTATGTACAGGGAGACACAAAGTCATAAAATACCTGGATTTGCAGGTAGAAATGAGAAAATGTGGAAGAAGGATACACGAACAGTTCCAATAGTTGTACGAGTAATGGTTCCCATAAAGACTAATATACAGTCTTGTTTAGATATACTACTGATACATGTAACTCCATATGAATTGCAAAAGGGGTCAATTCTGGGCACATTGCGGTTGCTGTAAAGAGCACTTCTGGCTAACATCAAAGATTTAAACAGTACTAATTTCATGAACTTTAATCATACTTATGAATGGGGTTCATTCCTCTCAAGGTATTAGAAAACCAAATGACTTGGAAAAATGAAACAGCCAGAAGATATTAGCAAACCTACTGGTAGATAAATTCAACTAAATTCACTTCTGACTTTACCCCTGTCTCCCCCTAAACTTGCCCTCACCGAATACCATCAAATATAAGCCCCCCCCCCCGCTATCACTAGGGAATGAGTCCTCAGTGCTCTCTCTCTCTAAGGCCAAGAACTATGCATAAATGGGCCCAGACAATATCCAAGGATGCCTTCTAAATAGCATGAAACCAGACCTATCAGGCCCCCTGGAATTGCTATTTAACTGTAGTCTCCAAACAGGCTACATGCCTAATGAATGGAGAGCAGAAACACTCATCCCTCTGCACAAAGGTGGGCCATCTACAGACTCTGGAAACTACAGACACATAAGTCTCACTAGTTTCATATGCAAGGCCATAGAAAGAATTATGATGGAAATGATCAGTGATGACATAAGAAACTTCCAGACACTGGATCTAACCCAATATGTTTTCATCAACCGAAGGTCATGCCTATCAACCGAGAGGGTTCTTCTTTGAAAAAGTCACCAAAGCAGTGGGTGATGGCAAAATGGCTCAAACTCCTTACCTTAACCTGGCCAAGGCATTTTATACAATATTCCACTTGGACATTGTTGACAAACTGTAAAGGTTAGGTATAAGTCCTTACGTCACACAGCTGATAGCCAGCTGGCTCACAGACAGGGCCTGGGAAGTTAATATTCAGGAATCCATCTCTACAAAAAGGCAAGCCAGAAGTGAGTCCCTCAGGGATCAGTCCTGGGACTGCCCCTTTCTGGCATTTACTCCTCTGATGTCAAGGCCAATATCAAGGGCCTATGGCCAACCAGTTTTGCAGACAATTGCAAATTAGGAGCAATCATAGAATCTTCTGCCAATATTAATGTTCTCCAGAGAGGGCTGACACAGACAAATACCTTGTTTCAGAGCTATGGACTAAAACTAATTGACAAGAAATGTATAATAGTATAATTTGGGAAGCCATCCATTCTTGATAACAATCATATTGACAACACCTCTAAGACTTGACCCAATACTCAGGGACTTGGGGACACACGTAGATAGTAATCTAGCCTTTGACCATCATGTGTCTACAGTAGTGAAGAAATCATTGTATGTTGTGCGACTTATATACAAAGGTATGGCATCTAGGTCCAAGGAAGTCATTGTTCCACTGTATTCAGCATTCCTCAGACCTATCATTCAGTGCAATGCCCCTTTGGTATGTAACTAACAGGGAACATCCCAAAAAGTGGAATGTCGACAGAGGTTCCTCACTAAAAGAATGCGTATCACATCCCAAGCTGATTACCTCAAAGCCCTGTCACTGTATTCTGTTTCCTACGGGCTGTAAGAAAATATGTTGATGTGTAAGGCTCAGAAAAGAAATTTAAGGTTTGCTTTTTGGCTATAAGCTACAACATTTAAAGTTATAAGCGAAAATACATATTTAAATTTAAATAATGCTGGCATTAAACAAAGAAATGTATGACTTTGATTAGCGTGAACCTGAATTCTTTGTTTTTATATTTTCGCACAGACAGATATCGTTTGAATCAGTTAAAGTAAAAGTAATGCATCATGCAGGGTCTGATACAGATGGCAAGCAAGTAAGAGGCTTGGGGATTGTTTATTAGGACACAACATTGTACTTTGCTGGAGATGTGAGCAGAACGGACTTGTTTGACATCCATATGGAGTTGTCAGTTAAGTGTTTTGCGCATTTCATAATTATTATTCTAATTCTATGCTTTTTTGTCAACATTAAAAAGCTTAAGATTAAAATTTAAGAAGAATGAAACTCTAATATCAGGCATTACAAACGTAATGTCAATGAAAGACAGCCATGCACATCCAGCAAGGCAGCCTACCTCCCTGCACCCCCTGCTATGCACAGTGTTAAGTGCATTGCAGTATTTTAGGGAGGTACAGAGGCATAAGCCCCCTGAATGATGTTATACTGTCTGTTTTTTACATCTCATTTTCTCTGACAGTATAAAATTAGCCCTCATCATATGGGTGAAGACTCTTGTTATAGCACGTCCTAGTATGTCCTAAAATAAACAATCTCCAAAAGATTATTGTGAAGTGCTAACAGAATCTCAAGATTCATAAAAGATTTTAGTATCATTATTGCATCATTAAAGAAGCATATGAGATAAAGATTTATTTTTGTATGGCAAGAACTAAGAGGCAGTTAAAGAGAAGCAAACAGCTACAGCCTGTTTCGATACACCTTGTAGAGCAATGATGGAAAATGGTGGCTGAGTACATCTAATGGTACTCCTAAGGCTGTCAACAATGAGAATTTGAAGTGACTATCTTATGTAAGAATCTATCCGGCACCATGGTCATACACCATAAACCCAAAGAAAGAATGTTTAACAGCCAAGAGTGTTAAGTCACAACTTAGGATATAGAAGTGGTCAACGGGCTGCAGTCCAGTAAGTTTAAATGTAATGTAAAAAGGGAAAATAAATACCAGTCTTTGTCTTATTTTTTCAACGCTTGCAATACCAGAGATAATAAGAATGGATAATGGTCTTCATTTTAATAGGGCCTGTCTCAAGCAGATGGCTCCATGAAACAAAAGGACTCAGTCATAGGCGAGTGACTTACTTTGGCTGCAAGCTGATGAGAAGGTTGAGAAGTTTCTGCTAAACAAGATCAAAACCATAGAATTGTCAGAATAAAAAGTAATTTATGGAAAAAGCAAATGAATAACATTCAATGAAGGTACTGACTTTCCACACATCCTACAAAAGGGGCCACACGATCTAGTCCAATATTCAGGCATGAATATGCTGGAACAAAATATGACTATGGGTGTAACATGAGATGTGTTTGAAGGCTGTGTAAGAATAAAATACATTAACCAAAAATATAGGTATATGAGGGTTGCTGATTTAAAAAAATAAACCAAAAGACTTACATTCCTAAGAGGTCAGACAGTTTTCTTTAAAGTGGAAAGGCAAATCAACTATTCATCACTCTTTAAGCCAGATCTTTTCTAAGACTCAGCAACTGTAAGAATGTGAGACAGTTTGGTAAGATAGTGTTCATCTCTGAAACTCATTCCTGAAGAACTTGCAGACTATCATTTTGCACTCAGTGTCCCCTCTGACACTTTATCCAGTAATGGTCATTCTGCCATGGACCACTGTAAAGGACATGCAGTGCCACTCAAAAGATGCCAAAAAGCAGGCAAACGGTCATCATATTTGACCAGCAAGTGTGCTGAACCAGAAGGGTTCTTTTCAGCCACACACTAATTATGACATATTCAAAACAGGAATAGAATGCATGTCAGCAAACAGAGGATATTTTAAGAGTTCATCTTAAAGAGTACATAGTGATAGTGGTAATTAATATTGTCCATTAAGAAAAACCCTTTGGATAAGTGTATGATCTCAGTCAACAGTAAATGTTAAAGTAGCAGAACTACATAATTGTTTGTTACACTATCAAGGCAATACCTCTTTGATTATTGTTCAGTATGGCCTTTAAGTGGTTTAGTAAAGGCACACAGTTTGAGTGCCTAAATTCATTCCAGAGGAGTTTCCTATTTCATGGTTATCTTTCAGAGAAAGCACACACTTCATCAAATGGTGAATGACATGACACCATGAGGGAAACAGAAGCAGGAGTAACAGTAATATCTTAATTCATCCCATTCACGTAGGTTAATTATTACCTGGAACCAGCTGAAATGCTTATAACATACAGTAAACTTTCATGTCTGACCCCTGAGTATCTGAACTTCCGCATTAACACAACTGTGGTGATGCCTTTATGCTATTAAGCCCATAACTCAGAAGACCAGCATGTTATTCAAGTCGTAATTGGCATTTTGTCAAATGTTCCAATTAATACAACTGTATATTAAAAGGACTTGGTTGAAACTGTTCAAACAAAGCACCTAAAACACATCAGTTCTTTCTAAGGGGTAATAACTGTGAATTATGGTGTGTTAAGAACAGAACTGTAGTTGAATGCTTTCAAAACTGAGTACACATACTTTAGTTTTAAAAAAGTATATTTTTTTAACAATCAGTTTCCTAATTCACACCTTCTTGAAACAGAATAATGGAAACTTAAATGACTTACTCGCATACAAACGTCACAAATGAAAACTTTACTTTGCTTCTGGGACAGCCTGCACTAAATCAATGTTTTTGTAACAAAGTATTACTTTGGCAACCTTTAAAGGTAGTCTTGATGACTAGATGGGTAGACAGAAATTCACATCAGGTGTGTTGAATGTGACCCTGCTCAATTTGGGAGGTGAGGACTATTAAGTGCTTCCAAAGGCGGCAAGAACTTTTAAGTGAGTCCATTTAGAGATGCATATGGCTCCAGATCTTGCGATCCCCCTGATTAGTTGCTTAGTGTAAGAAGTTATTGCATTAAGCACACATCCTTTAAAATAAACTCAGAAATGGAATTTTTCTTTTAACTTCTGTGGTGGTGCAGCGGTTAGCATTGTCGCCTCACAGCAAAAGGTTCTCCCGTTCAATTCTCGGCTGGACCGCCTTCTGTGTGGAGTCTGCATGTCCTCCCCGTGATCGAGTGACATTAAAGACATGCAGGTAGGTGCGAGCATGAATGGGCATGCCTTCGTTGAAGGTTGGGCATCGGGCTGGCAACTCAGCACCATAAAAGTCCACTGCCAATCATGAGCGGACCGGAGTTCCATTGTGGCAACCCCTAATCAGGAAAAGTCAAAAGTCTTTATTGAATACCACATAAAATGCAGGAAAACAGAAAGTGAAATTCAACCTTAGTGAACAAAGAGAAAGATCTACTTCAAATCCAATGTACCTTGGCTGTAAGTAGGGAGATAAATGACTAGACAAACTTGTTAAAAAAACACACACACACACAAAAAAAAAAAAAACACAGCTAAACCTCGGACTAGACTCTTTGATGTATAAGTAAGGAGACATAATTTGCAGATAACAAATCAAGAAGAACACAAGCCAAACTATGCTCACTTAATATTGTGTTCTGCCCAACATATCACTTTCTAAACAGATACTCACTGTTCATTGTCCTTGTTTATATATGTATCTAGTTTCAGCCACACTGGTCAGTGCCAAACAATTTCACTATGTTACCTTGAAGACTTGTAATACAATAACTTGTATTTGTCTGTATAAATTAGCACATTAAGACCCACCTTATTTTACTCATTTAAAAACATCAGTCCTTCTGTGCTAGGAAAGATATGCATTCTAAGCATCTGAATTACACAGAGCATTGATTCATTTCAAGCTTAGTTTCCTTCTACACAAATACAAACTGTATCAGCTCATGTCATGCCTTCACATACAACCTGTAACTTGAGATTGCAAACACATTTCTTTAGAGAAGAATACATATCCCAGTTTTACAACTGCACTAGTATTGTAAAGCTAACAAGCCAAAAAGATGTGGAAAAAATGCCTGAAATACAGAAGAGTAAAAAAAAAAAATCTATTTTGTTTTTTTTTTTTTTTGCAGGGGTAGGCCCACCCTGCAGAGCCTGATATGGCGGGGCAAGCCTACAACACCCTAAAGCATGTGTGTGTGTGTGTGTGTGTGTGTGTGTGTGTGTGTGTGTGTGTGTGTGTGTGTGTGTGCGTGCGTGCGTGCGTGTGTGTGTGTGTGTGTGTGTGCGTGTGTGTGCGTGTGTGTGCGTGTGTGTGTGTGTGTATTAATTCCATGATTGTACCAACTCAAAGAAAGAAGAAATCTCCAAAAAAAAGTGAATTGTTGCTGCTGCACACTTACAAACTGCACTGGCAATGATTTCATACAGGAAACTGTATTCAGCATTATGCATTTTGTCTTTTTTTTCTACTTACTACTGGCACTCAAGTGATTTCACCACAAACAGCTCTAGAGACACCTATTGTTCCTATGTCCATCTGTTCTTATGCTTCTGTGAGTTTATAAATGGTGAATGATTTTGGAGGGGGGTTGACTGCTAAGCTTTGAAGAGGTTATGATAGCCACAGAATCTGTGTACTCCCCTTAATAAATTATACTGTACCATGTACATTGCTGTAAATTAAATAATGTGCACCTTAATTCAGCTGAATCTCCTATTTATCTTGTCCAGATTTCTGTCCCATGATGATTTAGGTAAGACTGGGAAACACTGATGATAATTACTGATATCCCAGATATCATTTTAGTACGTTTCATTGTGCTGCCTCTGAAGAAAATTAGACTTAATCTTCTGACAAATCATTAAGGAAAAATATGTAACTTTGAACTAAGTTATTAAGCATACTATTTATTTATTTTATTTATTTATTTAATGGAATGGCTATCTAGAATATCTGAAAATGCACACAAATTTAAGAAATGGTGAGATTTTTAAAATTTACAAAGCTATTGTACAGATGCTCAATGCAAACATTAAATGTGATTGCATTGTATTGCTAATAGCATGTGAAATGATGTGCTTATTCATAAATGTGTGCTACTGGAGTGACACAGATGGTGTCGGTTATTGGAGTACAAACAGACTGACACTAAAAGCATGTGGTCACTCCTGCTAAAAATAACTAGTAAGAGCAAATTAAGTGATTTACAGTTTTGCAGTGTGATGGAGTTTGATATGCCATTGAACCAAAGGCTAGGCACTGAAACGCAAATGATACAAGTTTATAGCCCTGACACTGGCAATGTTCTTACTGGTCACATGTATCTGTGAAGCCAATCAATCAGTATATATTTTAGAGGTGGGAAGAAACAGACTATGTATAAAAAACAAACAGTAATTGGAGGTCAAAACTGAACACAGCCTCCTAGAGCTGTGAGGAATAAACATTTTAAACTACTATATTTACATAATGCCCCTGCTTCCACTATTTTATCACATGCTGTGCTATTTGTATATTTTTATTTATTTATTTACTTACCTGCTTGCCCCATTGCAGGATTATAACTCCATGAGTTCCATAATCAATATATTTGTATTTGCTCTAGATTTTAACAATACAAAGCTATCATACCTCTCAACTGTCCAGATTTACACAGAATATCCAATTTTTTTTCCTCCTATTTTTGGTCTGTTCCTCATAAAATGTGTGGTTTTCTGGTAAATCACTGAGGATTGAAGTCACTAAACAATGACACACACTGGATTTCCAGACTTCTGTCCTTCAGGAAAATGAAGGGTAACATAAATCTTGTTATTCTATCAACCTTCTGAGTTTGTAAGAGCAATATTTGAAATCTGTCCCAGTTTTAGGGCCTTTGCTCCTCCCCCATTATTTTAGGCTTTGTCCAGATTTCTCATGCTAGAGGTTCATGAGTACGATTTAGCCATTGACCATTTGTGACATGGAACTTTTGACCCCCTTGAAAAGAGGTAAGGGAACTAATTAGGACTATGTTTTCCACTACAATTAGTGTCTCTTACATTTAAACATTTATCTACAGTTATTAGAGAAGGGCCATGCGTTCAATATTATGTGATAAATATGATGGAGCACAAACTTTAACTATGATGCAGATGAACTGTTTTTAGTATGGCTGCTCCCTGCAGTTCCCAACCTCATATTAGAAATTGTCTAGTACATGTAAAGGCAATAGCAGGTTATCATAATTCTAATGACAGAACTGCTATCTATTACACACCTATTTTCATCACTCAGACATTTCATTTTAAATGGAGCATAATTAATTTCTCTACCTTTGTTCAGGAATGCATAGCAAATTGCAAATTCAAGTAAAAAGAATATTTCCTTCTTTAAAAGAGATAGGTAAATGCATACTTCTGAGTAGTAATCTGAAATGATGCCCTTTTCTGTATGGACCATTTAAAATTATGAAAAATGCATGAGGAGGTCTGAACACTGAAAAAGAAAATATACTGCATCATTTTTGTTTTAATTCTTCTCTTGAAAATCTAGTGCTGCTGAAAGAAGTATAGAAATACAGTAGACCGGTGAATGATAAAACAAAAGTCAGTAATTTCATTTAGTAATATTCAAAAATGCCTGATAGGGTTTAGGTAGCTGAAGTAAAATACATCATCTATATTGCACTGTTTGTTATGCATTTATGCAGATCAGGAAATAATGTGAGGCGTCATGCTATTGTTACTACATCTGGAATAGCTGATTAATTTGGGATATAAGTCCCAAAGTATTATAACATATTTGTAGTGTTCTATTTGTTCTAGGGATCTTGGAAATTTCCTTTGTCAGAAGAATGCAACCTCCTTGCACATTCACGTCTGGAACTTCCAGCAGCACAATGAAATAATTTGTGTTGTTCTAATATGGCCCGATATAAAATGTGCTGAAGGAATGCTGCATGAAAGGTTTTATTCATACCATTCATCACACATTCCTACTTACAGCAAATAAGGGGGGGGGGGGCTATTACTATGTCCTGAATGGTTCATCATGTCTGAATGACAGTGCAACAAATAACAATCAAATTCAAGTTAGGAAGTGTGCAGTATTGCAACCCATGTAAACAACAGATTTATTTAGTCATTTGTTCATTCATAAATTCATAAGTAAGTACTAGACTATGTGCCCTTGTGTACCATTTTAACCCTAGCCATTTCCATGTTGGTGCTTGTATTAAACTATCCTATTTGGTGTTAGTTTGGCCTTACTGTCCAATGGTTAACAATTATGTATTACCCCTAGTGAGAATAAATGGGACCCATGTGTTGGGTAAAGCATTTAGGAGCTGCCACTGTCCATTATTAGTTTGTTTCTTGGTCTGGTTGTTTATTTATACTTTTGTTGACTAGGTTAGTCTCCCTAGGCTAGTGATCACATTTCAGTTGAGGTGGTGTAGCCAGGGCACCATGGAATTTCCAATACTCTTTTTTCACTACTAGGTGCACTAGAAGGCTGCCACCATAGTGAGAAGAGTGATTCAAGATGGAGGAGGAGAGATAAAATGCTGACAGTGAAATGGAGCTAGACAGTTTGGAAAACGTTGAGATTGTTGATCATAAGGAAGTCATGTTGACTAACACTGCACAGAGGAGGTTTACATACACAACTCTGTGGGTTTTATGAACAAAGGTGATCTAGAAAATAGTGGTGCTGTAAAATGGAGTGCTATGGTGAAAAGTGTGTCTGCCAAGAGAGCATAGAAAAACACTAGAGTGGAATTAGAAAAGGACGGCAGTAAAGTGTGTCTGGAAAATCAATATCCGGTGCATGTTTGGCTGGAGGAGAAACTAGCTTTAAGGACATGCACTAGCAGCAGGGTTACAACAAGAAATCAGCTGAAAGATTAACTTTTACAGAAGCAGTAAAAGTCACTAACGTTTTCAATGGAAATACTGAGACAGGTAGGAAAACACAGAAATGAGGCCAATATAGTGAAACAAATAGGCTAGCGGTAAGAATTAAGATTAAAACTATTTAAAAGATAGGAAAATATAAAGTGCTTGACAATATAATTGTCCCGCTGGGATTTAAACTGCAGGATATCAAAGCACTGATACATCTGAGGGCAGAGAATTTTTGTGAAGTGACTTTTAAATGTTTTGCTTTGAGGTTCTCCGGTTCGATACTCGGCTGGGGTGCCTTCTGTGTGGCGTTTGCATGTCCTCCCTGTGGTCGCGTGGGTTTCCTCTGGGTGCTCTGGTTTCCTCCCACATCCTAAAAGCAAGGTATAGGTGGATTGGGCACTCTAAATTGGCCCTAGGTGTGAGTGTGTGCGTGTGTGTGCCTTCTGTGGAAGGTCAGGCGCCGGGCTGGCAACTCAACACCATAAAAAACTCCACTGCCAATCATAAGCGGACGGGTGATCCGCTGTGGTGACCCCTAACCAGGAAAGGCCGAAAGAAGAAGAAAGCTTTGCTAGAGAAGTTTATATATGAAGTAGTAAAGAAATAAATTATAGTTAACCTTCTAGTTGAATGTAACAGCATGTATGAAATTAAAAATATATATATGATACAAGAAGTGTAAGAATTTGTGGTGAGAGGTTTGTGTAACATTAAATATGCATGAAGGGAAGGTTAAGCATTTTTCAAATATGATTAACACAAATGGAAAAAGAGGTGCTGTAAGAAATAGGGGGGGGCAGCCAAAAGCATTTATTGTGGTCCACCTAGGGAAGGAATGCAAAAATAAAAGATGCAGTCAATGTGGAGAAACAAAAATTATTTACCTAAGTATAGGAAATGTAAAGATAGAGGTCATTTTTGGATTGCTTGTCCATTGATACAGGAAGAAGGGCTAAATGAAGAAAAACAATTTTCAGATAAAACAAGAGAATGCAGCTATTGGTGATATGGGGATGTTGAACAGCATGAAGCAGTGGTGAATAAAGATGTCAAACAAAATACTGAATCAATGACAGAAACAAATGTGGTAATACAAATACAAAATAGTGATAAGGGAAAAAGAAGTGGCTGTAGAAACAAGTGAAGGAAATATGCAGGAGAAAGTGAAATCTATTCGGACAAAAATAAAAGTTACAACCGCAAAGAATGCAAGAAATGATGTTTCAGTGCTAGCAGTAAATGTAAACATTATTAGATGTGAAGTTAGAGGCCTGGCAATAGCAGAATTGAGTAAAAAGTAAACATGGACATTACATGTTTGTTACATACAAGATGCATTTGAAATGAGATGAAAAAAACGTGTTGCTGTGGGGGAGCTTTCTATACCATGGCAGTTAACACACAGAAGTTAATAATAAATAGGGAAATGCCCAACTGTTGATTAACTATTCCTGTGGTACCAGGTGGAAGTTTAGGACTGTAATACAGATGGTTCTTGAATCTAATGCAGGAAATTCCAAGAATGTTCACTGTTCTTCCATTTCACTTTATATTACATGTCACAATAAAAAGGTAAACATAAAAATAACAATAAGTATGTACAGCACTGGAGCTCATATGAATTATATGTATGACTAAGGGTATACTGACTACTATGATCCTGTAATTATTATTGTGCTATCTAGCCTTGGATGGCCTTCTGACTTCAGTAAAACTCATATACACATGAATATATAAACCATTACATTGTGAGGTGACACACATATATGGTTAACTCCTAAGTCTGTCATGTGTATACATATATAATTTATGAGTATGTCTGAAAAGCACTTCTTCTGCGGCAAATATGGAAAATCACCGCTGTGGAAGACAATGTGTTGTCCCTTATGCAAAGGTTTGAATTCCACATTGTAAAAATCAGTTTTATCACTGTATAAAGCCAAACCAAAAATGTGTCAGGTCATGAAATGTATGCCCTCAGTACATGTCTGCAAAGTGAAATCACCCAAAAGTTCCAGCAGCAAACAATCCTCAAACTAATACCAAGTGTCAATTAACCTTCCAGTTTCCAAAACTGTTTTCTCTCTGTTTGTCACCGTTGCTGTCAGCTTAACATCGCACAAACCTGGTTGGCATCATTGCTCACGTTTGCTTACTACACCCTGCATGCTCTGAATATCTCTGACTGCATTTTATTTTGTTTTGAAGCTTTTCATTTAAGGTGTCATCACTTCTGTTTTGTATCTTATTCTAGTATTACATTTGTTTTGTTTTAAGTTTTCTGTTCGGATGGAGTTTTAAAAGTTCTTGACTAGGGTCAGTTAAAAAAGTTACCAAAGAATTATTTTGCAAACTGTGAATAGCATCAGCTAATTAGTGGGAGGAGCTGAGAAATATAATTGCTGTTTTATTTAGAAATATCTGTATTTAACTGAAGTATTTGTGTGCCCTGTTTGCTTTGAATATCTCTGATTGCATTTTATTTTGATTTGAAGCTATTCATTTAAGGTTTCATTACTTCCATTTTGTATCTTATTCTAATATTACATTTGTTTTGTTTTAAGTTTTCTGTTCTGTTGGAGTTTTAAGAGTTCTTGGCTAGGGTCAGTTAAAAAAGTTACCAAATAATTTGTTTGCAAACTGTGACTAGCATCAGTTAATTAGTGAGGGAAGATGAAAAATAGCATTGATGTTTTATTTAGAAATATCTGTATTTAGCTGAAGTATTTGTGTGCCATGTTTGCTCTGAATATTTCTGACTGCATTTGTCCCCTCCTACCCTCCCAGATCTTGTTGTGTTCTTAAATTTGGTGGCTTTTGAGTTGGCCGCCACTACTACAAATCTCATTTTGGATACTCCTCCCAGTCCTATTTCGTCAGCTCATTCTACTAAGTAGAGAGATCATCTAGGAAGGCCCACCCCTTAGTTTCTCAACCTTAAATCATCTTGTTTCCTCCCTTTCCACTTACACCTAAAAAAATTGCACTTTATTCTTGCTTTTACTGTATTTGTGTTACTTTCTATTTTATTACTTTATTTTGCTTTTGCTGTCTGTTCTTAAAAGTATTCAATTGCAATTATTCTGCTGCATTTATTACTGCTTGTTAGTAACCTGATTAAATTGTAACTGTTATTCTAAGCTTTTTGGTTTAAGCACTTGGGCTTCAGGCCAATTGTTCTACATTACAAAGCTTTGTGGTCTACACTCTTGTGGCGGGACAGGTAGCTTGCATCCTTCTAAGTTGAGAATTGCTGGTTGATGCTTTAGTGTGTCTGTTATCTGAAAAGTCTTAGTTCTGGTTTAAGTACTTGGGCTTCAGGCCAATTATTTTACATTAAGAAGGTTAGTGGTCTATACTGTTGTGGAAGGAGAGGGTAGACTTTGCCCTTATGAGCTGGGAATTGCTGGTTGAAGGCTTATTCTGCCTGCTTATTTGAACTGTTTCTTTCTAAAATTGGTGCGCCTTGTTTGCTGTAGCATAGACTAGATTCAGAACTACTGAATGTAGGTCTGTTTATATAACTTGAGCACTAATTCAGGCCATCTCTTTGGAGTGGGTTCCCCTGCACCCTAGTGGCAGGAATGCACACTTAGAACTTGTCTGATTGAAGCTTGCTGGAACAGGGCTCAGTTTTGAGCTTTTTTTGTTTAACTGGTTAATTTGTTTAAATCAATTTGCTGTTGTTTGTTGCTGTTTATATTTAAGTGTGTATCTGTTTTCCTGTGTTAAATCAACCTAAACAGAGTTTAAATATCTGTAGTATAGTCTGGTTACAGGGTTTTCTGTATCCAGATCTGTTTGTGTGATTCCTGTGTTTCCTGCTATGCCATCTTGTGTTGACTGGGGCCTGCCTGCACTTAGTGGGAGTAGGTGAACTGGTTGGAACTGGTTTGGCATAGGGTGTTTATATAAGAGCTCAGGGACAAGGGTTGATTTGTCAGTTCTAGTCTTTCTGTTTTACTTTCGTTTTTGTGGTATTTATACCGTGC
The DNA here is from genome assembly GCF_019279795.1 of Protopterus annectens. Classification (NCBI taxonomy): domain Eukaryota; kingdom Metazoa; phylum Chordata; order Ceratodontiformes; family Protopteridae; genus Protopterus; species Protopterus annectens. The sequence continues at coordinate 1,168,123,786 of NC_056726.1, forward strand.
GTTTGCACGGGTTTGTGCTTGTTTGCACATTGTGCAGCACTGCTGTGCTGTTTTAACCCTTTGTGAGGTATCTCAGCTGCATTTGTCCCTTACTAGCACTCCTGCTAGCACTCCTGTGAAAGTGAGGCCCTTGCTTGCAGCTATTGTATCATTTTTATCCTGACCTACTCACACCTATAGGTACTCTCCTCAGATAGTACCCACTCCACTACCCAGACCTCTCTTTCACAGATTCTGATAACCAAGGACTGACAATTTCCCATGTTTTTTCCTACTAGTCTGGTCGATATGGGCATCCTGAGACAGTGTAGCAACTGCCTTATGAACACGGACAACCACCTACTACTACCACCTAGGAACACAATATGTGAGAGATGCAATTACATTAAGAACCTAGAATCCTTGCTGTCTCAGTCACAAGCCAGTACATCTGGCACTGAGAAGTTTGTCTGCACAAACACTACAAACACCACACCTCTAACACCACCCACACCTGTACAAGACATTCCTACATATGTGGAGGTTCTCAACAAAAACATACCTAAAAAAAGAGACGTCCGAAGCAAACACGCACACGCACATCACAACCCACAGCACGAAGCATCACACATAATAGTACACACACCTGTGTCTCACAGCCTCTAAGGTCCAGCCACAAACCCAACATACTAGTCATAGGAGACTATCGTGAGACACACAGATGTGCCCCTCACCAAGCTAGGCAAGGAGAAAGTCACAGTAAGCTGCTTGTCAGGTGCTACAATCCACCATATCACACATGCAGTCAGGTCTCTTAACAACAGGTACTGTTATGACTCTGTCATAGTCCATGTTGGTGTGAATGACTTGAGATGTACCTGCCTGGACTATATGAAGAAAGCCATGATTGAGCTCACTGAATATGAGTCCCAGGCAGGTATGTCCCTAGTCTTAAGCAGCATCCTGCCATCACCCAAAATGATGCCTCAATACCAACAGAAAATTATTGGCTGTAACAATTGGCTTAGTTTCTGGTGTCATTACAAAGGAATCCAGTACCTGATAGCCTGGGAGGACATGATTGACAGACCACAATGCTTTGCCAGAGATGGCCTTCATCTGTCTCCCCTGGACTTCAGGCTTCTGGCAAAGACTCTTGCCTCCTCCATAGTGCCTATTTCAGGCAAAGTCACGAACACAAAATTGCCAACATGAAAAATTTTTCTAAACAAACTTTAAAGGTCATGCTGCTAAACGCTAGGAGTCTTAGCAAGAAACTGCATGCATTGCAAGCATTCCTTGCCCTGGAGGATGCTGACATTTGTGCACTCACTGAAACCTGGCTCAAAGCCTTACCAGGTTACTCATCCACTTTCATATCCCAAATGGAGGGCTACAAAGCCAAAGGAGGTGGAGTTTCAATATTTATCAAAGACATACACACCTCCAGGTTGGTCAAATGGTATGACACACAGGAGACACTCCAAGTGCTATTAACTGTTGGCAAAACACCTATTCATATCATAGCAAGCTACAGACCCCCAACCATGACCATGACTCAAGACACCCACTCCACCTATCTGTACTTACTTGAATCCATCAAGATTCAACCCTCTACCCTGATCCTGAGTGACTTTAACTACTCAACCCTAGAGTGGAAGACCTATTCTAGCTCAAACATGAACACCCAGAGATTCCTTGACTTTGTCAATGCCAATGCATTGGATCAGCTGGTTGACACCCCTACAAGAGGAAAAAATATCCTAGACTCCTGGTACTAACCAACATGAGTAGCCTCTGTAGCACCCCTACAGTGTCATCTGCCTTGGTACGATCTGACCATAAAGCAATCACCTTCAAAGTCACCATCTCCCCTGAACCCCCTCCCTTGTCAGGGTCAAACAAAAAAACTTTTTCCAAAGCTGACTACAGTCTCCTAAGAGCAGGTATAAGCAGCTTGTCACCCACTGTCCCTTCAGTAGGAACTAGCACTAATGTCTAAGCCTACACTAAAAAACCATATGAGCACCTACATAGCTGTATGGACTCAGAGATACCTGACAGGAACAAATCATCTTCCTCACGGAAGAGTAAATCTGTCTGGTGGACAGCAGCAATAAACAAACTCTATAATAAAATTAAAAAAATTGCTGTCCAGGACCAAGAAGAAGCAGGTGCCAAGTTGGAAGCAATCTCTCCTTTGTCTGAACAAGCAAATAAGATCACTGGTAAACTCTTTTAAGGTAAACTTTGAGTCTAAATTGGCCACATCCACTAAGGACAATCACAAGGCCTTCTTCACATACATCTGCAGTCTGAAAGGTAACACTCAAATCTGCTCTGAACTGGTGGTCAATAACACCACATACACAAATGCTGTAGATATAGCCAACCTACTGGCAGACAGGTTCTGTGAAAATGTCACCTCCCATCAGTAAACCAGGACATCCCCAGCACCTGCCTCCCCTCCCCTCATCACCAGGTAGCAGGTGTTTAATCCCTCTCAAAGGCAAAAAATGCAGTCTCCATGGGACCTGACATCATCCCTCGCTGTATCCTACACGAACTCGGGAATGAGCTGTCAGCTGCATTAGGCACCCTATTCAACCAAACCGGCTTCATCCCAGCTGAATGGAGGACAGCCACTGCGATCCCTCAACACAAAGGAGGAGCATCCACTGACCCAGGCAATTATAGGCCCCTCAGCCTAACTAGCCTGATCTGCAAGTCCATGGAATGCATTACCATGGATCTTATAAACAAGGACATTGGCAACCTCCAAATGCTTGAGCCCACACAGTTTGGTTTTGTCAAAAGGAGATTATGCCTGTTAAACTTGGTCAACTTCTTCAAAACAGTCACCAAAGTCATGGATGAGGGTTAGACAGTGCACATCACCCACCATGACCTAGCCAAAACCTTCAACACTATTCCACTCTCAGGCATAATAGATAAACTCTCCCAGCTAGGCATCAACCCATTTGTTACTAGATGGGTAGCTAGCTGGCAGACTGATAGAACCCACTCAGTCAAAATAGGGGAAGTCACCTCTAGTAGTAGACCCATAACGAGTGGTGTACCCCAAGGAACAGTCTTGGGGCCTCTACTGTTTGGCATATACTTTTCTGAGGTGCAAGCCAAAACCAGTGGTCTGTGGCTGTCCATATTTGCAGATAACTGCAAGCTGGGTGCTGTCTTAAATTCCCCTAGTGATGTGAACATCCTCCAAGAGGGCCTTACCCAAACAAATGACTGGTGCCAGAAGCATAGCCTCAAACTTAATGCCAAGAAATGCATCATCATTATCCCCTTTGGGAAAAATGGAGTCCCCATTAATTATCACATTAATAACAATGTACTAAGCACGCAATCAGTTGTGAGGGACTTGGGCACTCAGGTTGATAGCAACCTGACTTTTGACCACCATGTTGCCTCTGTTGTACTGAAGGCTTTCTACATGGCCCACCTCATAAGTAAGGGTATTTCATCCAGGAACAAGGAAGTCATAACATCCCTGTACTCCTCCCTTATCAGACCCATTATTGAGTGCAATGCCCCCTTTGGTATTAGATTAAGGGTGCACACACACACACACACACACAAACACACACACACACACACACACACACACACACACACACACACACACAAAACATTAGTTTAAGGGTGTGCACATTTATTTACAATTGAATTGTACAGGTTATAGGTCACATTAAAGGTGAGAAAAGTTTTGAAATAATTTATTGTGGTCTCATTTTTTTATATCACAAAAACCTGGAATTTTAACAGAGGTGTGTACATTTTTTATATCTATGGATTCACTATACAATCTCGAAATACTGAAATGTTGAATTTCAGTATTTCGAGACTGAATAGTCGAAAAACCACATACATGAAAACCCACAATCAGGAACACTACAATCGTGACCATTCACACACACACACACACACACACACACACACACACACACACACACACACACACACACACACACACACACACACACACACACACACACACACACACACACACACACACACACACACACACACACAAACCAGGACATAATCACACACACACATATACCTACCTAACTAAACAAACATAACAACACATACAAACCCACTTAACCTACCTATAAGCAGGGGGGCAAGCCCCCACAACCCCCACTTATATATCCTAACTCCGAGGTCACACTAAACACACAAACACACAACAAACACCACCGCACACACTCACAAACACTAAAATTCCTACCCATTATCCTCAAACACACATTTACCTGAAACCCCAGATAAATCCACAAACCGCACCACACGTCATGAACGCGACTCCACGATAACAGCAGATTCAACATTTGCGGATTTGGCATAGTGTAGTTTTGGTTAACTGCACTTTTCACTATTCGGTCTCGACATACTGAATTTCGACATTTCAGTACATTGAGATTGTCTAATGTATATATATATATATATATATATATATATATATATATATATATATATATATATATACATATATATATATCCAACTACTAAAATTAACCGCACTCAAAAAAAATGAACAAAGAGAAGAAATTTTAACTAAGAAATGAACTTCGTGACAATAACAGCATTCAAAAAATAGTAAATCACACCAACAACTCTTGTAGTACTTTAGCGCTTTCGTCTTATTTATTATCAAGACTTCTTCAGAAAGTTATGAAACATGTCTTTCTGAAGAAGTCTTGATAATAAATAAGACAAAAGCGCTAAAGTACTACAAGAGTTGTTGGTGTGATTTACTATTTTCTTATATATATATATATATATATATATATATATATACATAGAAATAATGGATTTTATTTTAATTGTACTTGGGGTACATGTTTAAATCATGTGAGAAGGGATATCATTTATAATATAGAATAAGATCTATTAAATTTGAAAAAAAAATGTTTTATATATAAATATATATATATATATATACCTTATGTCTATGCATTTGTTCTGGATAATTAAAAAAAGTCATGAAACAGAAAAAAAATGGTGTAGCATTATGAATGTGAGATATAAAGCAATATGGGATATTGAGAAAAAGAAAATATACATAAGAAAAAATAGTAAAGAAAGAATATATGCATAAAATAAAGTTATAGAAAACAGAGATTGGAAAATATAATTTGAAAGAAAGGAATGGTATAAAACTATAATAGTTATTTAATATATCCATGTCAGGAATGAAGAGCAGATGATATGAAAAAAAAGAAAACATATGAACATTTTCATGAAGTCAGAGATTGTTTTGTGCAGGTTATTGCTGAATAAGTTGCCTGTAAAATGCCATGTGAAACAAAATGTTGGAAGAGAGAAAATGTAAAAAATGTAATGCAGAGTAAACTAGAGGACTTTTTTACCTGAATTGTGTAAATGATAAGGATTTGAGAGGGATTATTAGAAAATGAAAGCAAGTAGAAAGGATTTGAGAAAAGTATGGATATCAACTTCTCTTTCGGCTGCTCCCATTAGGAGTCGCCACAGCGGATCTTCTGTTTCCATTTCTTCCTGCCCTCTGCATCTTGCTCTGTCACACCAATCGCCTGCATGTCCTCTCTCACCACATCCATAAACCTTATCTTAGGCCTTCCTCTTTTCCTCTTACCTGGCAGCTCCATCCTTATTATTTTATTTTATTTATTTTATTTATTTTAGCATCCTTTTCCCAATATACCCAGCATCCCTCCTCAGCACATGTCCAAGCCAAGAAAATCTCACCTCTCTGGCTTTGTCTCCAAACTGTCCAACCTGAGCTGACCCTCTAATATGCTGATTCCTAAACCTGTCCATCCTCCTCACACTAAATGCAAATCTTAACATCTTTAACTCTGCTACCTCCAGCTCTAACTCCTGCCTTTTTGTCAGTGCCACCGTCTCCAACCCATATAACATGGCTGGCCTCACTGACTTCAGAGTTGTGCACTGTTATTTTTTCTTCACTGTATAGTTTTTCAGATCTCTGCTGAAGGAATTTTTCCCCCTCCCCCTATTTCTCTGTGTCTTAAGTTGGTATAACTGGTTTTACATCCTGTGTGTTATCTGACCGTCTCAAGGATTACTTGTATAACATTAGACCCTCTTTGTAAAAGTCTGCATATCATTGCTGGAGCCTTCCTGTGTCCTGACAGAGTGCTCCTCAAACTATCTGGAGATACACATAGCTGAGTATATGTTTCTGGCACTTCAGAGTTGCATACTGGTAATTGTTGTTTGACTAATTTTATATCATTGCTGGCTGACTTCAGAGTTGTGCACTATTTTTGCTTCACTGTACAGTTTTTCAGATCTCTGCTGAACGTGTTGGTTTTCCCATACCCACCCTCCCTATTCCTGTGCTGTTGTTTAAATTTGGAGGCTTTTGCAGTTGCCCACCCCCACTGTAGATTTGATCTGCGACACTCCCCCCAGTCCCATCTCTTTACCTCATTCTACCTAACAGACTCCTTCTGCACTTGTTTTTAGTCATTTTTAATTTAATTGCATTTTTTTAAACTGTTTGGTCTAACACTGCTACATACTCACGTGTGCTAGCTTGCACTGCATTTGAATAGTTTTGACTGCTGTTTTAGCTACTTTTCTGTATGTGTATATATATATATATATATATATATATATATATATATATATATATATATATTTATATAAAATACCTTTCCTGTAACTTGAGTAGTCCAGATTCAGATTTGCTGTATCCAGGACTGTATGTAAGCTTCTGAGCCCCCCCCCCCCCAAGCTTTCTGTGTTGGAGGGAAGCCTTCTAGCTTATCAGTGGGAGTGGTAAGTACTAGGTAACCTATCTACCACATAAGGAGTGGTTCTGGCCAGAAATTGTAGTTATTGGCCATTTGGGCAGTTTTTCCATCTCTCTCAACTCTCTGATTTAAAAGCCCACATTTGCACTTGTTTCCCCCTTTCCTGTAACTAGTTTAGTCCAGATACAGATTCTTAATTTTAGCACTTGAATTTGCTTATTCGTGATCAGCACTTGTTCAGAACTTGTAAGCACTAAATAACCTACTAATTACTACAGCACTCAACCTTCCTCATCACCTAGAGGAAAACAGTTTTGGTGCTTACTTTCCTCACTTGCTTAGAGAAAAACAGCTCTTGTACTCACTTTCCTCACTTATCTAGAGGAAAATAGTTTTTTATTCAGGCATGTCCAATGGTCAGCTCCCAGTGTTCTCTCCTGTCTATCTGATGAATCTGGGCATCTTGGGGCAATGTAGAAATTGCCTCATGTATACAGACAACCCTCTCCTCCTACCACCAAACACTACAATCTGTGAAAGATGCACTTATCTAGCCAAACTGGAGGTAAAGCTCTCTCCAATTAAGACTGAACTTGACAGTCAAGAGGAGAAGGTAAACACTTGCACCTCACCAAACTCATCACATAGTCTCACTAAATCTACACCACCAAAATCCACACATAGAAACACAAAAACATTTGTGGAGGTTCTCAATAATAATCTGCTCAAGCAACAGAGACCTCCAAAGCAGAAATGCAAGCAACCTCCACCCCCCAACACAACCCAAATGACACATAGCCCGCAGACTCAGCATGCCACTCAACCACAGCCAATAAGGCAAAACAACGTACCCAACACACTAGTCATAGGTGACTCTATAGTCAGGCACACTGATGTCCCACTCACCAGGCTAAACAAGTAGAAGGTTGCTGTCAGCTGCCTGTTGGGTGCCAGGATCTGCCACATAACCCACGCACTCAGGTCATTCCACAACAAGTACAAATATGACTCTGTCATTGTCCATGTTGGTGTGAACGACCTGAGACATACCTCCCTGGACTACATGAAAAGAGACATGGAAGAGCTCTCTGATCTTGTAGCCCAGGCAGGTATGACCCTAGCCCTGAGTAGCATTCTGCCATCACCCAGAATGATGCCGCAGTACAAGGACAAAATGAATTCAACAATTGGCTAAGCTTTTGGTGCCATTCTAAAGGGATCCAGTGTCTGTCTGCCTGGGATGACATGGTCGACAGACCATGATGCTTTGCCAGACATGACCTGCACCTGTCAGCCCTGGGATTCCGGATACTGGCTAAGGTTCTTGCCGCCCCTATAGTGCCTTTTCTAGGCAAGGTTCAAATGACAAATTCACTACTGTAACAGGAACAGGCAAGCAAAAACTGAGGGTGATGCTACTCAATGCTAGAAGTTTAAATCTCAAAATGCACTCACTCGAGGCACTCCTTAAAATGGAGAACATCGATATCTGTGCAGTGACTGAGACCTGGTTCAAGGCTCCAGAGAGCACTCCTGCACTACCAGGCTATAACTCATACCACGCTTTTCGGCCATGTAACCTGGACCAGAACACCAAAGGCGGAGGTGTGTCCATATTCATTAAGGATATCCACACCTCCAGGCTAGTTGCTCAGCATAATGCAGCCGAGGTTATCCAAGTGCAACTAACTCTGGGCAAAACTGCAATCCAAATTGTAGCTTGCTACAGATCACCCACCGTGCCCCAGGATTCCCTCTCCTCTTTTCTTGATGTACTGGAAAATATTAGGGCTCAACCAAACACCCTAATAATGGGCGATTTCAACTACCCCACTATTAACTGGAAAAACTACTCATGTACCAACTCCTTCGCTCAACGCTTTCTGGAATTCATAAACTCCAATGCCCTGGATCAACTTATCCACTCCCCCACCAGGGGCAACAATATCCTAGATCTAGTCATTACCAACATGAGTGACCGGTGTTCCACACCTGAAGTCAACGCCTCATTGGTCCGATCTGACCATAAGCTAATTACCCTAGATATCCACATCCTGCCCCCACCCCCATTAAGGAAACTATGGTAAAAAAATTTCTCCAAAGCCAACTTCATACTTCTTAAGACAGAAGTGGTGAACTTCATGACACCCATGCAGATGGACAATACAGTTACGACTACTGAATCCTACACAATTGCACTTTATAAGCACTTACATGAGTGCATGGATCGTGCTATGCCAAACCGAACCAAGACGCTATCCTCCAAAAAAGGAAGCCAATCTGGTGGTCCCCTGCCATAAACAAACTGTACAACAGAAGGAAGAAACTGTTGCAAAAGAGAGTAAAATCCCATGAGTGGAGGAGCTCCCTGGTCAGTCTCAGTAAAAAACTGCGATCCCCGATAAAATCCTCCAAAGCTAGTTACAAAAACAAAATCGCCACTGATTCTAAAGATAACCACAAAACATTCTATAGCTATGTCAAGAATCTCAATGGCAAAACTCAGATCTGCTCTGAGTTACAGCACAATGGCACTAAATATACAAACCCAACTGATATTCCCAACATCCTGGCAGATAGGTTCAGTGCTAACTTTACCCCCATCTCACCCTCTAAAGAGCCCATCTCTATACCGGAAGAATGCAAAGTTCCTGTAATCACAGCTGCTCAGGTAAAAACCACACTCTCCAAAGCATCCATGGGACCAGACAACATCACAGGCTGCGTTCTACATGAACTACAGAACCAACTGGCACGCCACTTAAGTACCATGTTCAATCATAGCCTCACCTCAGGCTTTGAGCCTGCTGAATGGCGCACAGCGACGTTTATCCCACTACACAAGGGGGGGAGCCACCACGGAACCTGGGAACTACTGCCCCATTAGCCGGATGAGCCTGGTCTGCAAGGCCATGGAACGTATCATCATGTAACTTATAAACAAAGACATTGGTAATCTCCAAACTCTGGACCCCACCCAGTTTGGGTTTGTAAAAGACAGATCATGTCTCCTAAATCTGATTGACTTCTTTGAAGCAGTCACCAAAGCCGTAGATAAGGGTAAGGTGGTTCTCACAGCCTATCTAGATCTTGCCAAGGCTTTCAACACCATCCCCCACTCTGAAATTATAGATAAACTCACTAAACTAGGTATAAATCCCTATGTCACAAGATGGGTTGCCAACTGGCTCACTGAGAGAACCCACACTGTGAAAGTAGCAGACTCCAAATCCGACTTCAGACCAGTGACAAATGGAGTACCACAGGGTTCAGTCCTGGGTCCTCTCCTGTTTGGTATCTACTTTTCTGAAGTACACGCTAACACAGAAGGTCTTTGGTTAATGAAGTTCACAGATGACTGCAAACTAGGAGCCATAATCAAAACTTCTAACGATGAGGACATCCTACAAAAGGGCCTCACTGAGACAGATGCCTGGTGTCAAAGTCATGGCCTCAGGCTCAATGCCAAAAAGTGCATTGTCATCCCCTTTGGTAAAAACTCTGTATCCATGAACTACAACATAGGCGGTAGTATACTTAACACTGAAAGTGGGATAAGAGACCTTGGGACACAGGTGGACGGTAGTCTCTCCTTTGATAATCACATTGCCACAGTAGTCAGGAAATCCTTCTACGTGGCACACCTCATCACAAAAGGTTTCTCATCCAGAAAAAAAAAGAGGTCATTGTTCCCCTCTACTCATCACTCATTAGACCCACTATAGAGTACAATGCCCCTTTTGGTATGTACCTCACAAGACATCTAAAACAACTGGAAAGGCCGCAGAAATGCCTCACAAAGAGGATTACCGGCCTCAAACAGATGCCCTGTGCAGACCGTCCCAAAAAACTCCAGCTTTACTCCATCACATATCGCCTACTCAGAGGTGATCTCTGCCTAACATACAAAGCTATGTCAAACCCAGAGCTGTTGGACATGCTCCATTTAAAAAAATCCCAATCCCTCCGAGCTACATGCTCTAGGGACCTAAACCTTGTCACCACAATAAACAGAACATGCCGGAGGGATACATTCCTGTCCCAGAGACTTCCCATACTCTGGAATGAACTACCTATCTATATCAAACAAAGCTCCTCATTAGCACTCTTCAAGAAAAATCTTAATGATTGGATGGGAAATAGGAAATTCACCCTTTCATCACCTCTGTGGCTCTGCTCGACAGTGGCACAGGAAAACAATTTTCTTGGGTGGCAAAAGCCAGGGTACCTTTTTGGCAGGGCTTGTATAGGCCCCAGGGCTGATAGCCTAGTACATATCTATGAAGCTATAAACCTATGAACCACCCTCTTGTAGACCTTCCCTTTCACTCTTACTGGTACCCGTCTGTCACAAATCACTCCTGACACTCTTCTCCACCCCTTTCACCCTGCCTATACTCTCTTCTTCACCTCTCTTCCACACTCACCATTACTCTGAACTGTTGATCCAAGTACTTAAACTCATCCACCTTTGTCAACTCTACTCCCTGCATCCTCACCATTCCTCTGTCCTCCCTCTCATTCACACACATATATTCTGTCTTAGTCCTGCTGACCTTCATTCCTCTCCTCTCTAGAACATATCTCCACCTCTCCAGGGTCTCCTCAACCTGGTAAACGACAACAGGTAGGAAACAATAAACTATACCACGATGCAAAACAACAAAAGCCAGTCCAATAATGTATTGAATATTTATTCTCTAGCGCCTCGGCCACGGTAAGCCTTCAAGGAGTAACCCTTCAACCTGGTCCCTACTCTAACTACAGATCACAATGTCATCTGCAAACATCATAGTCCATGGGGCCTCCTGTCTGATCTCGTCTGTCAACCTGTCCTTCACCATTGCAAATAAGAAAGGGCTCAGAGCTGATCCTTGATGTAATCCCACCTCCACCTTAAATGCCTCTGTCATTCCCACTGCAGACTTCACCACTGTCACACTACCCTCATACATATCCTGTACCACACTTACATACTTCTCTGCCACTCCTGACATCCTCATACAATACCACAGCTCCTCTCTAGGCACCCAATCATATGCTTTCTCCAAGTCCACAAAGACACAATGCAACTCCTTCTGACCTTCTCTATATTTCTCCATCAACACTCTCAGAGCAAACATCGCATCTGTAGTGCTCTTTTCCGGCATGAAACCATGCTGCTGATCACTAATCATCACCTCCCTTCTTAACCTAGCTTCAAGCTGTGACTGATCAGTTTTATCCCTCTGTAGTTACTACAGCTCTGCACATCACCCTTATTTTTAAAAATAGGTACCAAAAACACTTTTTCTCCACTCCTCAGGCATCCTCTGACTTTCCAAGATTTCATTAAACAATCTAGTTAAAAACTCCACTGCCATTTCTCCTAAGCACCTCCATGCTTTCACTGGTATGTCATCTGGACCAACAGCCTTTCCATTCTTCATCCTCTTCATAGCTGTCCTTACTTCCTCCTTGCTAATCTGTTTCACTTCCTGATTCACTATCCCCATATCATCCAACCTTCTCTCTCTCGTTCTCTTCATTCATCAGCCCCTCAAAGTACTCTTTCCATCTGCTCAACACACTCTCCTTGCTTGTGAGTACGTTTTCCTCACTATCCTTTATCACCCTTACCTGCTGCACATCTTTCCCAGCTCGGTCCCTCTGTCTAGCCAATTGGTACAGGTCCTTTTCTCCCTCTTTAGTGTCCAACCTTTCATACAACTCTCCATATGCCTTATCCTTAGCCTTCGCCACCTCTCTCTTTGCCATGCTCCTCATCTTCTTATACTCCTGTCTACTTTCTTCATCTCTCTGCCAATCCCACTTCTTCTTTGCCGGCCTCTTCCTCTGTATACTCTCCTGTACTTCCTCATTCCACCATCAGTTCTCCTTGTCATCCTTCCTCTGTCCAGATGTCACACCAAGCACCTTTCTAGCTGTCTCCCTTCCCATCTCTGCTGTAGTTACCCAGCCATTCGGTAACTCTTCACTGCCCCCCAGTGCCTGTTTTAACTCTTCCCTGAACTCCACCTCACAATCACCCTTTTTCAGCTTCCACCATTTGATCCTTGGCACTGCTCTCACACTTGTCCTCCTCTTCTTGATCACCAATGTCATCCTACAGACCACCATTCTATGCTGCCTAACTACACTTTTCCCTGTCACCACTTTACAGTCTCCAATCTTCTTCAGACTGGCAATCCTGCACAGGATATAATCCACCTTTGTGCATCTTCCTCCACTCTTGCATGTCACCCTATGCTCCTCCATCTTCTTAAAATATGTATTCACCACAGCCATGTCCATTCTTTTCGCAAAATCCACTACCATTTGACCTTCTGCATTCCTCTCCTTAACACCATACCTGCCGGTCACTTCCTCATCCCCTCTGTTCCCTCCACCAACATGCCCATTGAAGTCCACTCTAATCACCAGTCTCTCACCCTTGGGTACACTCACCACCACTTCATGCAACTCACTCCAAAATTTTTCTTTCTCATCCATCGCACACCCAACTTGCAGAGCATATGCACTAACAACATTCATCATTACACCATCAATTTCCAGCTTCATAAACATCACTCTATTCGACACTCTTTTCACATCCAAAACACTCTTGGCATACTGTTCCTTCAGGATAACCCCTACCCTAGTTCTCCTCCCATTCACACCATGATAGAACAATTTGAACTAGTCTCCTAAACACCTGGCCTTACTCCCCTTCCATCTGGTCTCTTGCACACACAGTATATCAACCTTCCTTCTCTCCATCATATCAGCTAGCTCTCTCCCTATACCAGTCATACTGCCAACATTCAAAGTTCCTACCCTCACTACAACACTCCTAACCTTCCTCCTCTCTTTCTGCTTTTGGGCATGCCTTCCACCCTCTTCTTCTCCTTTGGCCAACAGTAGCCCAATTTCCTCCAGCACCCTGTTAGCTAACAGTACTGGTGGCAGTCATTGTTAACCCAGGCCTAGACCGATCCAGTATGGAAATCTGTATTGTTGTCCGCATATGTTATTTGGCAGAGGTTTTACACCGGATGCCCTTCCTTATGTAACCGTCCCCATTTATCTGGGCTTGGGACCAGCACAAAGAAATGCACTGGCTTGTGCAACACCAGTGGCTGGGTTAAAAATATGGAAAATAGTGTAAGGAAAGTAAAAGTGAAACTGAAAAATGGGATAACATTTAACTTATTGATGTTAGTGTGTTATGAAAAAGGGGATGTAGAATCTGATAGCAAGAATACAGAATATGAAGATGTGCTAAGGAAAATAAAGGGGTGATTATGGAATGAGGTGGATGAATGTATTTTTAATAAGAAAATTATACTGAGTTCATTTTGTGTTATTTTTCTTTGATATTTCAAAATTTGATTATTTTAAATGAAAGAAAAATGTGGTAGTTGGGGTTGTAAAGAATATGATGTAAATTTGGTAGAGTAAATAATGTGAGTATATAATGTAAATAATATAAATAATGAAAAATGTATATATAGAGAGAACCCCCCACTTATTGTTTGATAACTGTCATAGGATATTTTACATCCACCTGAGTTATTACCAACTCAGGCAGATGGAGATTCAGTTTAACACACTCAGGAGCGCAGCATCCCCCTTATGCTGTACTGTACATTAAGTATTGCAAAATTAATCCAAGCACCTGGATGTGAATCATATGCCTGGTAGAAACCAATAAAGAATTAAGACTTGATCTAAAATTCTTGAAATGCAGTCTGACTCAGATAATGCAAATATATTTTTTCTAGACTTTGAATACTTTATCTTTCTGATTCCTGGCAAACTATGTGTCATATACAAAAATATGATGGTGTCAATCATATCTGTAATGTTATATGTATAAATGTGCATATGCATACCACTCTGTCACTCTCTTTCTTACACACACGCACACACACACACACACACACACACACACACACACACACACACACACACACACGCAAACACAATAACACATGCATACACACACATTCACACACACAAGCATACACACACACACATGCAAACACAACACATGCATACAAACACACACATGCACACACACAAGCACACACACAAGCACACACACACACACACACACACACACACACACACACACACACACATATGCAAACACAATAACACATGCATACACACACATTCACACACACAAGCATACACACATGCATGCAAACACAACACATGCATACAAACACACACATTCACACACACACACACACACACACACACACACACACACACACACACACACACACACACACACACACACACACATTGAGATGCAATTGACTGTAAGACTCTGCCTTGTATAAGATGTACATTAGCATTTCATTTTAAATGTGTCACACTAAGAACATTTTAAAAATATTTTTAAATCATTAATTTGTATTCATATTTGATGCTGCAAAATTAAACGTGATTATTTTCAAAGTTTAGATTTGAAACTGTATTTATCTGATGCAATTTTATACAACAGTTTTGTAAATTTAAATAAATACATTGCTAATTGATCTGTTGAAAATTAACCTTCCATCAGCACTTCATGAATTCTGAAAGATTCAGTTTGTCTACATTTCCTTAAAACTTTGCAGATATATTGTTGGTCACCATATCACTATTCTGCAAGTAACTTCATATGCAAACTAAATTGACAATAATTTCAAACACATTGCGCATAGGTACAAGCTTCCTTCAAGCAATATAACTACCTCTAAATATACTAACATCAAAATTGCACAGTATTGTAGTAAAGGTAAATGCCAGTATTTCACTGCTTCATGAACTCAGAGTGGATCCTCAGAAACCTAAAAACTGAGTCAATAAAATTCATTTCAATGAAAGGAATGGAACTTGAGCTACACTGGTAGTAAACCTGATAATGAATGTTTGGAACTTTGAAGCTGGCGGCAAATGCAAAATCCTGGTATTTCCTAAGGTGCTAGCTTTCCTTATGAAACTTAGTCTTTGAGCTGCTGAAGTCCTGATACTGCTGTCTCAGAATGACCTCAATGCCTAGGCATTTTATCATCTCAGAGTATCTTATTCACTTATTTGTGAAGCTGAGACTAGATTATTATAAAGCTTTACAGAGGGAGCTGAATGCTAAAACTTGGAATGGGTTTAATTTTCTACAGTCAGGAACTAACTGGTGATATAGTATCTATTCACATTTTTCCTATGCAGCAAGAGTTACAGTGATTGTTATTTTACTGGAGCTTTGTCCCTAATTCGACAGTCCTTAGATATATACAGAAGTATAACTTTCCATTGGAAAAGCAACTAGTCAGTCCGCAATGATCAACATCTAAATATAGAAACACAAAAGATTGAGAAAACAAAACCACACAATGCTGTGAATCCCCTCCACTGGCCCAGTAATCAAGGAGCCTCAGTCCTCATCACTGTAAACAGCTAGGACACCACTGCACTGGCCCAGTAATCAAGGAGCCTCAATCCTCACCAATGAAGTGTCCAGCCCCTCCCTGACAGGAATGGCTTTAGATGGCAATATCATTAAGATAAGCAAGGGCAAAATATCCTGCCCCTGCTAGGATATGATCTACCAGCCTCTGGAAAGTCGCTGGGGCATTTTTCATCTCAAAGAGCATCTTCGTGAACTCATACAAGCCAAAAGGAGTCACAGAGGCTGACTTCTTTCTAGCACTGGGAGTCAAGGGCACCTGCCAGTAACTGTTGGTAAGCTCAATGGTGGTAAGATACTTAGCCCATCCAGCTGTTCTAGGGCTTCATCTGTCCTAGGCATGGGGTAAGCAACTGACGCTGTGTGACTATTTAATGTCCTGTAGTCCAAACAGAACCTGCTGCTGCTGCCATCTTTATTTGGCACCAGCACCACTTGGGAGGCCCAGGGGCTGCTGGACTCCTGGATTACCCCTAGTTCCAACATTTCCTGTATCTCCTCCCTCAGAGTCTGTTTCATTCTCTCAGGCACCCTGTAAGGGGCCTGCTTAATAGGCCTTTGGGGTCCTGTATCCAGATGGTGTTGCACTAGATGCATGCACCCTGGTTTCCCAGTGAACATGTCCCCAAACTCCTGTAATACTGCTCGGATTTCTCGCACCTGGGTAGGGGATAGCTGCTGGGACATTGCTACCCCTTCCACTGAGGTGTCAGTCTGTGCCTCACTGAGGAAATCAGTCACCAGATCCCCCTCAGGCTCCTCCTGCTATCCACTGCAAATACTCAGCTCAAGGGCCTCCCTATCATGGTAAGGTTTCATTACGTTAACATGGTACAGTTTGTGCCCCTGCCTACTGCCTAGCAGTTCTACCATGTAGTTAACATCACTTACCTTCCTTACCACTTTGTAGGGTCCCTGCCAAGCTGCCTGCAGCTTGCTGTGTCTGACAGGAATGAGAACTATTACCTGCTGCCCCACAGCATACTCTCTAGCTCAAGCATTCCAGTCATATCAGACTTTTTTCTGCTGCTGGGCTTCTACCAGGTTCTCCTGGGCCAAGCCGATGAGTTCCCTGAGCCTTGTCCTGAGGTTTAGGACATATGCCACAACAGACTCCTTGTGGGATTCACAGTCATCCTCCCACTTATCTCAAATCAAAGCTAGAGGTCCCCTCACCCTATGCCCATGCAGAAACTCAAAGGGTGAAAAACCTTTGGATTCTTCGGGCACCTCTCTGTAAGCAAAAAATAGATGGGGCAAATATTTGTCCCACTCCCTCTTAAACTGGTCTAAAAATGCCCATAGCATCGTCTTGCATGTAGAGTTTAACCTGTCAACAAGACCATTAGTCTGGGGATGGTAGGGGGTGGTCTTTCAGAGCTTCACCTCAAAGTACTTCCACAGACAAGCCAGCAGGTCTGACATGAAATTGGCACCTCTGTCAGTCAGTATTTCCTTTGGGAAACCTGCCCTGCTAACAATCTCTAACAAACCATTTGACACCTTTACTGCCTCAATGGAGGACAGAGCTACCACTTCAGGGTATTTGGTAATATAATCTACTACCAATAGGATATAACTTTTCCCCTGTGGAACTTGGGGTACTCAGGAGCCCCACAATATCCATAGCTACCCTCTGAAATGGCTCCTCATTCATAGGCAAAGGCATCAAAGGAGCTTTCCCCTTGTCTCCTGCCTTGCCTACCTTTTGGCACTGCTCACAGGTCCTGCAGTACCCTGTTACATTTCTAGAAATCACAGGCCAATAAAAGTTCTGCATAATATGTCTGTTTGCATGTTTTATACCCATATGACCTGCAAAGGGAATATCATGGGCTATGGCTAGGAATGCCAGACGGTAGGCTCTGGGCACTACCAACTGCTGTATTCTCTCACCTTCTAGCCCTCCCTCTGGGGCCCACTCTCTATACAGTAAGCCTTTGTCCCAGTATACAGATTCCCCCTTCCCTTGAGAATCAGGTGCTTCACTAGCTACCTCCCTCAGGCCTTGTAATGTAGGGTCTGAGAGCTGAGCCCTTCCAAGCTCCCCTTCCACAGGAAGTCTGGTATTCTCTGACAGTGGTGCATCACTGTCAGCCTGGGTGCTACTACTCACCTCTGCCTTTCCAGTCATTCTGTCCAAGGGAACATCAGTACCCATAAGCAGCTGTGGCTCACCTTAAGTTTGACTACTATAGGGTAGCTCCCTCCCTTAAGTAACAACCTCACCAGTCCTGGCTGCATGTATGTGGTCTGTCTCATTCTCCCCATAGTGACCAGACCCAGATGCTTGTCTCCAAGCCTGACTGCATGTAACTGCATGCACACAGGGTTCTACATTATCAGAATCATTCCTTATCAGGACATCTGCAGGGATATCCACAAACACACCTACTTGATGGCTTCCTTTTCCACTCTTCCAGTTAAGCTGAACCCTAGCCAAAGGTATTTGGAATGGGATCCCTCCTAAAGCTCTGACTGGAGTAGACTGCCCAAGCAAGTAGTATTCCTGTGTAACCATTGCAGGCTTCACAACGGTTCGGTCAGAGGCTGTGTCTCTCTTAGCAGTGGCCTCTTTCCCATCCACTAAAATATGATATAACCTCTTGTGGGAGTTTGGTACCCTTGTTGTCTCGAGGCAATTTACTGCTGACATTTTGTCATTCCCACTTACTGACTCTCCCACCTTTTGTTCCCCACCTTGCCTCCATGGACATCTATATTCTACATGACCCCACTGGTTGCATTTAAAACATTTAACCTTTGGTCCTGGACATATACCTGGACTAGTGGCTTCCCCTGCTGCTGGCAGACTCTGTTGTTGGCAGTCTGGGCTGCCCACCATGGGTTCCCTTAGACCCATGAGCAGCACTGGGTGTCCCTTTTATGTGCAGTGATGCACTGCTTACTAGACATAGGTCTCCCTTCTTCCCTAATTCATCTGCTGTATTGCATTGTCTATCAGCTAACCAAATTCTCATGTCCTCAGGCAAAGTGCTAAGGGCTTGTTCCCTCACCAAAAGGTCTGCCAGCCATTCAAAAGTGGTGACCTGACATGCACTCACCCACCTATGAAAATAAGTGCTTAGTTCAGCAAAATATTCCTACACACTTTCATCTGCCTTGCGTCTATGCTCACAAAACTTTTTCCTATAAGCTTCAGATGTTAATTTAAATCTTTCTAAAAGACAGAACTTTACACTATAATTTAAACAATCAGTATCAGACAATTTAGAAATAGCAGTTATGGCTTTACCATGGAATAAGGGGGTCAGGAACCATACCCAGAGCCCTTGGTCAACATTATACTGTTTACATACCCTTTCAAACATATGAATGAAACTATCAAAATTATCCCCCTCTGTAAATTGTGGAAGAATTTACTGACCTTTTTTGCTTCTGGGGTTTGGTTACTCTCTTCCCTGTTACCTCCATGACTCTGGTGAAGAGTCAGCATCTCCGTTTCATGTTGTCTCTGCCTTTCCTTCTCCTCAGCCTCCAAACATCACAGTTTCTCATTTTCCTCAGCCTCAAGATGTTTCAGTCTCTCTGGTGTGTCTATTTCTAAATGCTTAGCCTCCAGCTCAAGTATATTTAATTCCAGATGGATTTTTAAGTTCTCTGTGGAAAGGTTGAGCTGTCCATTTTCTGGGAGTTATGCATCTTCAAGGCCAGTCTGATTGTCCTCTTGGTTGATATTCTGTGATGCAGCTGTGACTAAAGTTGCAATCATGTCTGCTTTAGTCAGACTGGCATGCACCAGTCCTTTAGCCTGGCACATCTCAGCCAACTGGCTCCTTCTCAACATGTTATACTCTTCTGCTGACATGTTTGCCTGTTCTCCCTGACTAGCTACGCTAGCAAAAATAAATAAATAAAACAATTGTGATATGAAAATCTGGATGTTCACTGCATGGCTGATTGAGAGTACAAACACCTTCAGTGACCACTGTACACAAGCTACAGGAATTCAATATCCACACCACTACAAGCCAATTAATATGTGATGTGGATATCCCACCACTGTCCACCAATTAATATGTGATGCCTCTGCACTGGCCCAGTAATCAAGGAGCCTCAATCCTCACCACTGTCAACAGCTAGGGGACGTACACATTGGAAGGAAGACAAGTACACACACAGTAAAGTGTAATTTCCCTTAAGAGCAAACACAAATCAAAGTCAGTCTGGGGCTGGTTTCTCCCTCTCTCTTCAGATCCCCAGTAAGACTCCCCACTGGCACAGCTATAGAGTTAAGTCCCTAACCAGGGATCCAAGCCAAGTCCTCCCAACACTCTTTCTGTCCAACCAATGCTTCATGTTCTTGCCCAAGTAGCATTTAAACATTGAGATGCACATACACACACACACACACACACACACACACACACACACACACACACACACACACACACACACTCTTTGAGATTTGATTTATAAACAAACTCACACCTGGAAAAGGCTGGCACAGATTTACTATCTATGCCCCCTTATGCCCAGACTATAAGGTAGTCATCACTGCCACCAGAACCTCTTATCTTCTACTTTAAGGCCCTTACCAAAGGGTGTCCAATCCTACTGTGTAGTGTTACTAATAATCCAAATGAAAGTCTGACCAAGAGCAAGGCTGTTGGAGCGGCCTGTACAGTGTCACCAAATACATATTCAAGTATGCTAAGAGCTTAAATATGTCTCACAAATATCAGCCATAAAGGTAAGCTT
This sequence comes from Protopterus annectens, assembly GCF_019279795.1. Classification (NCBI taxonomy): domain Eukaryota; kingdom Metazoa; phylum Chordata; order Ceratodontiformes; family Protopteridae; genus Protopterus; species Protopterus annectens. The sequence continues at coordinate 1,168,144,717 of NC_056726.1, forward strand.
AAATATATTTAATATTAAATAATAAAGGAACAAGACGATACTAAGTCAAACAACACAGTAACTTCAGAGTTCAAAATCACAGGAAATATTTAAAACAACACTGCAGGACAGTCTCAAATAAACAAAGAAAACATCTAAACTAATCTTTACTATATTCCTACTATCTGTATCTAAAAGAGATACTATGCCCTAAATCTTACTTACAGCAAGTGCATATTGTGATGATGATGAGTGGATATTTCCAGGTCAAAGAGATAATACAAAATGCACAGTGTCTCTCTGAGAGAGTTCTTAAATTGATATCAAACATTACTGCTGGGCCATCTTGGATAACATCACTTTTTTGTCACCTGATTTCAGTCCTCAGGCTAAACAGAAACTTAACAAAATTTAACAACTCTGTGTGAAAAATATATATCTAAGATCTTTGCAGATCTTGGAAGTTGTAAAACAATAAAACTCTTTTACATTTGAAACCTAGTAATTACTTTTCTCCAAGACAATACAAAAAACTTCTAGCTCTAGACATTGTGTCTGTTACTGAACTGAAACTGACAGATAACATCTTTTGTTTATGGCACAGCTACAAAGTAACTTAACCTCAGCTATTCTTAAGTTTTTGGAAGTTAATTTTCTATGTTCCAGCAGGGTATGTTGTGGTTATATTCTTGAAGCTTAGTACATAACATACATTTCTGTATAAATTGTATCAATATTCACAAATGATATAGAATTATTTACAAAATTCCAGATAGCTGGGCATGCAGTGTCACAAATGCCTCCCTGCATCCCTACATAGGATCATAGGAGGTTACTAGGCTATTGGCCCTCAGGCCCTTATAAGTCTAAACAAGAGTTTTGCCCATGTTTAGACAATTCAGCACCTGATTCCCCTGTCCAGCAGGGACATGGGTGGAATCCCAGGGGTATATTTTCTGTTTCCCATCCAGTTATCCAGGCTGCACTTAAAAAGGGATTATGAGGTACTCTGCTTGATGTGGAGAGGGAGTCTATTCCATAGATGGGGGAGTCTCTGGGACATAAATCTGTCCCGCCAACAAGTCCTGTTGATGTCACAGACGAGGTTGAGGCCACCCATGTGAGTTACTTGAGCTTGATTTATGGATATACAGCACTTCCATCAAGGTGAGGTCCAAGATCCAAAGGTTATAGAAGTGACCCTGCTTATAATTTTTAAATACTCTGAAAGTACCCAGATATCTGGATGAAGGAACAAAAGGTGTACCTTTATAATATAAAAAGTTATTAAACCCAAAATGAACATCATAGGAAAATAGAAGAGGAACACCTTTCTCAATATTGGGAATTTACACAATAATTGGGTACTTACATGATAATCCACTTGTTCTTCAGACTCATATTTGCATGATAAATGTTATATATCATGGAAAATGCAGTTATAACCGCCTTTTTTATTTGTGCCTGTCGAGCTTATATTTTATGCAACATGTTTCTATGTTATTTTCCCAAAAGAGATTATCAAAACTGCATTATGTTTCAAAGATTAATGAAAATTAAACTGATGTTAGCAAAAATGAACTGCTGCTCAAAATTTACTGTTAAATTCAAAAGAAGTTAGAACTCAAATAAGATTTAAACTCCATGAAAACTCTTAGTGGTTTTCTATATATTTAATCAATGTAGTACTGAAATCAAGGAAGGAATTAAGGTTAGAAATAATGAAAGCAATTTAGGAAGTGGGAGAAAGCTTCGTAATCAACTGCCTGGCAAGTTCAGAACTCATTGCACATTGCCTTGTGAAGGTTTAAATTTCTATTATACAATGACTGGCCATTAACATTCCAAAACGAGCACACTGATTGGCCAACCCAATCAGCGTGCTCATTGTAAATCCGAAAAAATACCAACAGAAAAAGGTCCAGTCGCCTGGACTTTTTTCCGTTGGTATATTCTTTAATTTTAATTTTAACTTTTTTTTTCAACAAAAATAAAAACAAAATTTGTAGTCCAGACTCCGGAGATACGAGAGACACCATGCAGAAAATACAAGGGAAATCAGTTATGCTGTTTAAAACTAAAGACACGTACCTGATTTCCCTTGTATTTCCTCCATTCTGTCTCTCTCCTACCCTAAACTTCTGGAATCTTTTTTTTTTAATTAAAAAAAAAAAGAAAGGAAAAGCGAAGCAACAGAGATCTTCTTTTCTCCGTTGCTTACTTTCCTGAGCACTGATGTACCGGGTATACATCGGAATGCAAGTCCCATATGCATGCGCAGTACATCAACACAAGGAAGCAGTATACCACCAGCCAAAGAAAAACAGTAATGCGCCATTATACAAAGACATTATTTAAGAAACATAAGTATTTTTTTCTTTAAATAATGTCATTGTATAATAGCAATAACCGACTCCGTGGTTGTGGTATATTGAATTTTAGCCATGGTTGGCTTTATTTAATCACTCGGGCTTCGTCCTCATGATTAAACCATACCAACTGTGGGTAAATCTTCAATATACCACATCAACATCATCGTTTATTGCTATAATAAATAATAGTCAAAAAGTACGCAGTCAAATAGTATATAAAGAAAAAAAGTAAAAATTAGTGCTATTTAATGGCACATAGGGAAATGTATTGTCAGGTAATTTCACAGCTGTAGCATAAGTGCATTTGTCACTTTTACAAATGTTCTCTGCATGACATGAAATGACCCTGACAAATGTTAAAGGGTAGAAAGGACTGCGTCACATGCAACTAATATGTTTCTTGATACATACAGATGATATGTTCCTCCAAGGCATGTGAGCTATTTTTAGCAGCTTAGTGATGATAAAAATTCAGCTCTGTGCACAAGTGTTTTGCTCATATCTGAACTCTGCAGAGGACATCCTATTTTTTACATCAAAATGATCATTGAATTAAAAAAAAAAACAGATCCCAAATCATTAATTGAAGTGAAGCACAGTATGAATGTTATTGTTAAGTATGAATTTAAAATCAAGATCAAGAATCGTTGTGTCCTTATATGATGAATGTTTTATCTATATTCTTACAAATGCAGTGACTAAGTAAAAAATCAACAACAATTTCATTCATTCAAAGACTTTTAGCTTCTTTGCTTCTGTAGGGATATAAATGAAATGCAGAATTCCCATCCTTGTGACTGTGTAATGTGCAAGGATGGAACATTCAGTCCATTTAACTACTGTAAGTAAAAATAAACAGTCAAATAAGCAGAAGGTACACACACACATGAGTGTGCACGCACAAACACACACACACACACACACACACACACACACACACACACACACACACACACACACACACACACACGCACACACGCACACAAACACGCACACACACAAGGACACACATGCACACATTTAAAAAATTATGTAGTGTTCACCTTGAGGAAACCAATTCTAATTTGCATTAATCCTTTTTTATATTTGTTTTGCAAGTGAAACAGACATCAAACTACAGATATAGATTTTTTTCTGAGTTCCATACAACTATTTGCTCCCTCTCAGATAAAAAAAAAATTGTTTAGCACCTACAAACTCATCTCACTATAAAGCATTTTGTTTAGGCTCACTTATTGTTAGCCATCCCTTTCTGTCCAAAATATAGTGCTGTCCATGTAGAAAGCAGTCATATACTTCATCATGCAAACTTCAATGTGGACATCTGTCTACATATAGAACTCAGCTGCCTCCCTTCTTAGAGATGGAGTGGCTGGCTACCAAGCACTGAAATCCCAACACCTCAGGCTGATTTCTGGCACTGCATTTGTTAACTGAATCTTGTCTATCGACATTGACAGATACAAGATCTCCCTCTGTACCAGTGAGCTTCTAAGATTTGAGCAGGTGTAGGTCTTCACAACCAAGTTTAACGATCAACAACAGCTGATGTAAATGGACTGTACCAAAAGAAGTGAATTCTCTAACTCCTGTTAACAGCTGCTAAGGCAAAATTAGCAACTGATGCATCCATTTCTTCCCATTAATGTGCTGTGCCTATGAAATGAAATGAAGAGTGCATCACAACCAGATAACACCTACGTGTATTTCACAAGTTCTTACAAAGGCAGGCTTATAGACAGCAAGGACACTGTCTCCAAATAGACTTGTAATGAACATCCTATCCCTACACACTCTGCTTCCTATGACCACTAGACTGTGATTAATAATCAGAGAAGGCCTATCAAACTCACTACCTGTGGATGTGTAAAACTACCTCAGCAATGGTATATTTACTAGAAAAAAATTCTCCCAGTGTAGTTGGTATAGCTGATTTACAGTGGTTTAGCTCCATTAAAATTTCCTCTTCTCTGCCTTCTATGTTGCTATACTTCGCATATGTAGTTGTACCTGCTGTCAGGTCAGTTAGGTGCACACAGTTAAATAAATTAGTCTAATTTCCTTTTGAGACATTTGGCTTCCCCTTCCCTCCTCCACCTCCTGTTCGCTTCTTAACACAATTTTTCAGTTTATTTCTAAGCATTCTCCTCTCCTAACCATTGGACATCTCTTTCATTATATCAATAGGCACAAATGGGCTTCAGAGTGCAGTCACGTGTGATTGCATGCAACTGAGCATGTGCATGCCTATGTCAGCTTCTCATAAACATTAATTCCTACTGTATCCTTGTCAAACCCCTTTTTCTTCCATTCATTTCCTCACTTTAATAGCACATCGTCTTTTCTTAGTCATATATTAAAAGCCCAATTTCTCCAGCTGTATATGTGAAACACTACTCTGACTATTTTTTTTCTCTTTGCACAGTACTCCATACAATCAGTAATACTGCCCTTATCTTCTGATCCATAGGTTCATCACTGTGTTTCATACAATGTGAGTAAAAATTAAAAAGTGAGTAATTCTACTGGTTACCTCCATAGTAGATGACTTGGGGACATGCCACAACTTTTCAGGTAACAAGTGGGAGTGCCATAATATTAGCAAAGTATTTTTCCATTGGAGCATGCTCTGTGCAGTTTTGTCTTTAATAAGTTTAAATATATATGTATATGTATATTACCTGTTGTGTTTCCATGTACTACACTGCATTATTTAACTTGAATTTTGTAGTGCATATGAAATGCTGATATAATACTTTTTTTGTGCTGTTTTCTGTTTTGTGTCCTGGTAAAAAGAGTCACTAACCCAGTGAGGTCTTCCAAGCCAATGCAGAAGTGTCACTTTGGCCATACAACTGATTTTGTGTATAATGGACTAACAGTGATGTCCATAAACATGCCACAGAGCATGTTGTGAATGTTGTATGTTTTACCACAGACATGGTAGACCTAAAGGATTGGCTTATTTGAACATATATTTCAACTGTGACACAACAATTCCTTTGTAAAGTAGTACACTTATCAGGCGGAAGGTCCACGGGACTCACAATTTTTTTTTATTAGTGTCGCACAGACTAGGCCAATTAGCTAGGATGTATCATTATATTTATATATGTAGGCATCATATATCTGTTTACCTCCCACCTCTTACCTCATCTATGCCTAGATAATATGAAATAGGCTGAAGATCTGTTCTCGTGCTAGTCATAATTTGAGACTATGCACTTTGCTTGCTAAAATATCTATAGAAATGTATCTTTAAATGTATTCCAGACATATGCATGGTTTAGCTCTTTAAGTAATTTGACCTGTACACAGCTTTTTATAGTGGGAAGGATTCTTTAAAGTCTACCTCCTCATGGTAAGGCAAATGCCAGGATCATGAACCCATACAAAAATAATCTGCTAATTACTTTTCTACATGTTAATACATTGTAATGCGATATTGCGATCTAAGCAAGTTGAGCCATTTCAGTTATTTCCTTAAAATGTTTGTTTACTAGGTAGGTCAATGGACCTTTTTAAATGTTAACCCCAAGAGGCATAGTAACAGTGGGATACATTGAAGAAAACTGCACTCTCTTCACTATGTTATATAACTGTGTTGAAAAGTTAAAGCTTTAAGAAGTTGAAGCCAGTGAGTGGATTTAATAAAAGATCTGCACACTGAAAACCTAGTGCTCTGACCAAAAAATGAGACTTTATTAGAATTCTCCTGAGCCCTAAGTTAATGAAAACTCTATCCACGTCACCCTTGTGCATTATTCAGAAGAATGAAATCTAAATCAGGAATCCCTTGACTCATGTGGGTTAATGAAAGCTCAGTCTATAAACTCAATAAACTCTGCAGCACTTTAAATGAGAGTTTGAGATCTAAATCAGAAGTCCCCTGAGCCAAATGGATTAATGAACGTTTGGTCTACAGACTTTCTTCTACAACACTCATGCTCTGATTGAGAATCTATGATCGAAGTGCATGCCCTACTTTAACAAAATCATTGTAGGCTAACTTGTTATTAAGAGGAAAGAAAATTAAATATATGAATGACCCAAAAGACATGTAAACTAACAGTTAGATTGCCATGTTTGAAACATGGACAACAGCAGTATGTTCTTAACATGTAAGTAACATCCTGCTATCTAGTAGCACAAATGTCACTTAACAATTCTGTATACCTAGTTCATAGTTTAGTTTAGTTCATAGTACTAAGCTAACTGCCCTTGCGAGCCATTTTTAAGTCTAGCCAATTATCCCTTGTGAGACTCAAACCCTGCACCTTGCATTAGTAAGGCAAACACCTTAGCCATTAAGCCATCCTCCTGGACTCTAGAGTAAGTGAGAGAGAGAAAAAGAGAAATAGGAAGGAAATCTTCTTTAATAATAAAATAATACATAGATTATTTCAATTAATATAAGCTAATCAGCCTATACCAGCACAGAAAAATAATTTTCTTGGGTGGCGAAAGCCAGGGTATCTTTTGGCTAGGTTTATATAGGCCCTAGGGCCGATAGCCTAGAACCTACCTATGAACCTATGAACCTACGTAAATGAATCAAACATATTTTACTTACTTATTTATTTAATTTGTTTACTTACTTGCATACTTATATATTTGTTTAACTATTTTATTTGCAGTGTTAATTAGGTTAGTCCAATTGAGCCAGAAGCCATTTTCAACACAGACCCAGTAAGAGAAGCTTCATAAGACAGACACAAAATCTAGTTACAATACAAACAGAAGTGGTATGCTGTGCATTACAAGTCAGTGTGCATTGCATTTTACAGAGTGTGTTTGGGTTATACATTGTACTACAATGTTAACATGATATAAGGCATTCACAATGCAATAGGAAGAACATGAACAGATCTGGGTTGGAGTTACACAAAAATTGTAAAAGACCCTCTAGGTCATTTATTGGAGACATGGTTTTGGGAAAATATATTTAATAAGACATTGATAATAACAGCTACTACTGTCAGAGTAAAGAGATTTTTACTAGATGTAATATTAAATACAGATAACTTGGCGCTAGCAATAAAAGGGGTAGGTAAACATTACAGGATGGAGAGGTAGGAATTAGAATGAAGAAAGGAAAGGGATGGTTAGACTATAGAGTCACTAAGACAAAGTGTATTTAAAAGGATATACCAGCTAATCATTTAGAAGTACTGAAAAGTCCATCAGCGATTGCACCAAATTATTTTTTTATCACGCCAACTCTTTATTGAAACAACCATTTAACCAAAAATGTTGTAGAAGCAGTGCAACTTCTCTAATGTTGAGCATGTAGTAATAACACATAACCAATTATGCACTTTGAAATACAAAGGTAATAACCATTCAGACATACAAATACAAAGCTAATAACCATTCAGACCATTAAAGCAAATCATACACATTGCTAGTCCAGTTCCTTTTCCCACAGTAAATTAATTTTTAAAGGCAAGCAAACAAATATAAAAAAATAAATAAATAAAATCTACTGTAAAAACAGCAACTTAGCCAGTGAGCAGAATGTTCATAGGTTCTTAGGTTCATAGTCTCATGTAAGTGACTAGAAATGTATTTTCAAGCTATGTTTTGACAAGTTAATTGGATAACCAACCATGTCTCTGCAATCACTCTTCAGAAAATACACACCAGAAACAAAGCATATGACACAGCTAATTTAAAACATAACATTCAAAGCATCAGGTACGAACAATGCATTAGTGAGATTTGAATATGCAGGGGAAAGAGTGTTAACTCTGAAGTCCTTTAAAGCCTGTCTTCGCCTGCTGATTTTATGTCAGCAACAAACATACTTTTCATTAAATTCTTAGCTCATTTTGATTATTCATTGTCTGAAGAAGAGCACCATAAAAAAGTAACTCACTCCATGCGATATTCTTGGTCTGATAAACATCAAGTAAGTTGTTGGTCCTGGTGACATAACAATCATGGGTCTAAATGTCTCCTAGTATGGCTCAGAATTATAGTATAAAAGGTGTTTGGGCTTTCAGATAAGTCCTTGGACTAGGTTTCTTTTTGCCGAAAATCATCTTTCAAAGGAACACTACACACACATTAAAGATATGCCACAAAGCCTTTACACAGGCCCTGGAAACACTGAAGCACTATCTTGAGTAGTTGGGTTGCACATGATAACCTAAACCACATTTAGTAGCTAAAATACTCTTACAGGTAAAGAAAATTTACCACACATATACCAATTTATAAATAAATACTGTTTCATTGCAATTACAGAAAAAATATGGATAGCAAGAACATATTTAATATATCTCAAAACTGATATAAACTAGGTATCTGAATCAAGGTTGGTTTCAGAGAGCCTGTCAAGCTGTGAATAGTAACTTGCTCAGAATTTTATAGACCCTACAATACACCACTCTTTTTTTTCTTTTCAATGGAAAATGCAACAGCCAGCTAAATCACTCAGCCTTACATAAAATCACAAATAAATCTACACACTCTGGTCCTGTGATATCAAGTGTTAAAATGAAGTCTGATTACATCATGACAATTTTTATATGATGCATAATGAAATGTTGTTCGGGTATATTAACATACTTTGTGTAATGTTGCTGTGCTTATATTCTGAATTATTGTGATATAGCATTCATTGTCTTCTGGAGGGCAGGATGAGGAATTAAGGTGAAGAAGGACAGCATTATGGCTACCCTTATACCCGAAAACCTCACCATCATAAAGAAACACACACACACACACACACACACACACACACACACACACACACACACACACACACACACACACACACACGCAAGCACGCACACACACACACACACACACATCCGTGTGCTCATGTACATATGTCTACACATGCATGCATTCACATCTAATCACACAAATGTGCACACAAGCACACAAAGTCACCACAACTAAAAAATAATGCTTCCCTTTCATTTCTCCTTAGAAGAGTTGACATTTATACGTATTGTTTTTCTAGTAAATATCTGATTTGATGAACTTCAGGTGTTTTACTGTATCACGGATTTCTTCTAGTAACCTTGAGCTATGGAAAAAAAAAAAAAAAATATATATATATATATATATATATATATATATATATATATATGTATATATATATAGATACATACAGATAGATATCTCAGAGTAAGTATCTAAAGCCATTCTGCAGATAACTGTACATGTACCACTGTCACAGTAAGCAAGATAAAGCCATGCAGCCACCATATGTTACTATAAATAAAGCAATTCAGCCTCCTGGGTGCTGTTACACAAGCTGGAATTGTAGCTGTAAAGGTGATAATTTCTCACAACACCTAACTCTCTTTGCTTTGCTATATTTAAAGCAGTGTACCATACTTCGCCTTGTTCATCTAATTTTTCCACCTTGTTATATTGTGCCTGCTTTCAGTCCTTCCCTTTTAGATAATTAAATTATATGCAACTACATATGTTATACTGGGAGTAAGAACTCAATCACACATACGTACATACCAGCTCATTTTGTGTTCCTGCTTAAATACTTAAGTTTTGATTTTTTTTTATATACTCCTTAATGGCCATGCTAACTTGTGAATCTGTTAGAGATCATTTTCAAAATGCTTATGGAGACAGCTTGGGTGGGAGTTGGGAGCAGTCTTCCTTCGCAGCTCTTCTTCCTTATGCAATGTAAGACTGCCTGCAAGGCATAGTGTAACAGAAGAGTTAAACATACAGGGCTTCCCCCAGATGAAGCAATTTGTGTCTGTCGGCTTTAACGCTTTGCGCCATTAAGCCATGCTATTATATACTCACAGACGAGCTTCACTTCTGCTTTGATCTGACTTGCAATACTTTGAACTGGATCCATACATTTTAAGTCCTTATATCTGATTTGAAACTTCCTTTTCCGAAAATCAAGATTGCAGTTAAATGTGTCATTATTTGAAAGCATGGGTGTCCATATGTGAGTATGAGAGTGAGGAAGAGAGAGAGAGAGACAGCAAGAGACAAATATAGAACTCCTGATGTTAAGTGGAGAGAAAAAAAGAGGCAGAGTGAAATGATGAGGAGATGAGAACAGTAGGTAGATTGCTAGAAATAGTATCTCGTAGAATATTTTAAGTGGGTCAGTGTGGTATACTTAACAGCCATCTGCAACCATTTTGTTTTTATTTCCACCTCTACTTACTGCAGCTGTTTCACTTAACCGTATGCATTGTATTCACAAGTGGAACTTAGTGGGTTAAACGGATGCATCTGTGTGCTTATTAATCCTATGTAAGGCTGCTACATCAGTTTTTCCATTAAAACAAGAAACAAAACTTTTAACCAAATGAGGTTTTGCAGAGCTACGAGGTAATCCGAGTATGCCAGAGGAAAACAAACTTGTCATCTAAATTTGATATGAATAATTTTCAGTCCATGCTGTGGATGCATACACACACATGAAAGAGTCATACTTTACTATTTTGCTTGTACTGACTGCTTCAGTGAAGTGAGAACTTGCTTGCAAATTAAACAGTCTGAATGATAAGGTTCTCTCAAGTCAAGCTAACAGACGTTAGATGCATCAGTGGCTAGAGAGACATACAGAAAAAAACAGTCAAATATGCATACTACAACACCATTTTATTTTCTTCTGCAATTTGCATCCACTACTGAAAAATATTTCACATGATCAAGTGACATAATATCACAAAAAAATCAGGTGCAATTATTATGAAAAATAAAAATAATGGTGTATTGGAATAACCCCTGGTACTCATCTAATGAACTGTGACATAAGTCATGTGAATGATTAGTAAATATGAAACTGACAATGCCAATAACAGCAGGCAGCGGCCACCAGAGCAAATAAATAGGAAAATAAGCATAAAGATAATCCTTACAAACTGCTAACAGCCTGACAGTTAAAAAGAAGGGTAGGTGGATTAATCTTTCTTGCCATCCATGCCAAATGGCAACCATGCTGCACTGTGTGTAGGTGAGATTTTGTAAATAAATGTTAAGCTAAAACTGTCAAATGACTATGATAAAAGCTATTTCAATAGGTCAGTTGCAAACTACATTATCTAGTGATTCTGCTGGCATCTATATTCAGCAGCTAGAGATTGCATGCTACCATTTAAAACTGGTGTTAAAACTTTCTTCAGAAATGTGAAACACTGGCAACCAGCCTGATGGGTTTTACTGTCATCTAACACATGTGGTAATCTAAACAGCGATCTCTAAACTTTTAAACTTGCCATGAATTGTTAGGGCAGCTTGTTGAAGCTCACTATTGTTTTAAGTAATTGTATTTCAAGAGTTTGGTAACAAGTTACTTTGCATGCTGTTAAAAAAAAAAGAAATTTAAATCCAGACCCCCTGATGTGGGAGGAGAATAGAGAATGATTGGCAGGTGTAAGGTAGATGAGGGCCGTCTTAAAACAGTGCAGTAACCTGCTTAGTGTTTTCACCTCAACCTCTGTCTTCACCTCTCTCTTTCTCGGATCACGTAGGACAGAAAGGTGGTGGGAAAGGTGGATGGTAGTAGTTTGTATCTGCAGTGGATACAAAGTCTGATGCCAGAGAATACCAGCACCAAGTAAAAGGAGGCTTTACTTACCATATGAAGTCAGTACAGTGGCTGCAAAAGGTGGGCTGCTTGAAGAAGCGAGCGATAAACTGGTGGTTCTTCACCTCATGTACATTCTTCTGCCTAAGGGCTCCTTTCCGGTAAAACTTATTGGCGGCATGAACACTGGATCCCAAATTATTCTGAGCCATATTATAACAGAGGTGTTAGAAAATGGAAATAAAAGAGTGAAAACAAGGAAAACAAAAAGAAAAGAAAAAATGGGGGTAGGAGAGGCAAAGAAAAAGTAGATTATGTAGTCAGATCCAATAGCTTATAGAAACTGACATAAACTGGAGATGGAATGAGAGAGAAAAAACAGTTTCTCTCTAAATCAGCAATGATGTTCCAGTAGGAAATCCCTGGGAATGAGAAATCCGAGCTTAGCCCTATTGCTCTCTGTACCAGAAGAGCATCTAAAGGTACTTTGTATATTTCACTCTCCAATCTAGAAGGAAGGAGGGAAGGAGGAAGAGAAAGGAGGAGTCTGGATAAACGCCAAGACAGTTCTCAGTATGTGGTACAGTTCATTTAAAGCTGCACAGCATAATTTGCACGACAATGGCAAATAGGACAAAATGAGCATCAGTAGCTTTAAAGCTTTTTCTCGAAGAAGGAGAGCAGATAGGCTGTCTAACATTTTAAGAATTCATTTAAGCTCATACTGAGAAAGCAGAGGAAAGAAACGCTGTATTGCTCACAAGCTGAAGTAATAAACTATGGAGATGCTTGTAACATCTTTCAAACTTGAATTTGTTTCTTACCATCTCCACCAGAAACCTGTGTGATCATAAGCAAATCCATTATTATACCTGTTTTCCACACAGTTCATATCTATAATATGGCATGCACAGAATCTTATCTTGTCACTAAATAATTAAAATGAAAATAATATACACTGTTTCCTAGAATAGCAATGTGTTTTTTTTTTATAAAAATGCAGTCACATGTCCAGTATTGTTGAAGCTGCAGGTATGAATATTATACATATATGTATTATATGCAGACAGATGCATGCACACGTTTGCATGCACACACACACACACACACACACACACACACACACACACACACACACACACACACACACGGGATGTTCTGATATAATCCCATACAAAGATATACTTGTTTATGTTAACAGATGCTTGTAACAGCAGTCTTGTTTTCAAAGACTCAGATATAAATAATTAATGAAGAAGAAATGCAAACGGCATATGGACATGTAACATCAGTAAGTACATAAACAGGCAATGATTCAGTACATATTGCCATATGTATTACCTTATCCCAGTTGTTCCAGATTATTAAATGATAAAAAATAAGAACAAAAAATAAGACAATAACTATAGTTATCCTTAGCTGATATAATCACATAACCATGAAGTTACAGAACATATAAAATAGGTCAGCATATTAGCTGTCAGGATTTGAGGAAAAAGTTGGTGTACCTGCAAGATATGCATGAATATTCAGAAGTACAGATTAAAGAATTGCTGTCTGTCAGATGTGAACAACTTGCATAAAATTTTGCATCATAAAACTAGCAGACATAACATGGTTTCATGTGCAGTAATGCTTCTGCTGTACCCCAAACATAGTTTATACCAGTCATATAGTGTTCATTACTATAACAAATGAAACCTCCCACCCATACGCAACTGCAGAAATGTTACAGCAGCATGAGAGAGCATAGCTTTTAAAGATCACTACACTGTAAACAGAACTGAGCAGTGCAGATAAAAGTCCATAGTACATAAGAACATAATGGTAATATCCAAATTCAACCAAGGCCCATATGACATTTGAAATACAGTAAAGTACACCACAAGAAAATGGCACAATTCTCAGCATCTCATTACAGTAGCTACATGCTAAAAGTTCAGCAATAATTTTAATTCCTTCTGAAGTAGATGTGCAGCAGTCTGAAGTGAAAATGACAACACTGCATGAATTTCATGGAAAGTGCATCACTTGTGCACATAAAGAAACAAACATGTCAAATTGTTGAATGGACTATAGAGTCGGGGACCAAAATGGATTAAAGTGGGAGTAGTAATGCAGTTCCTGATTCCTATTACTTGTTAATCTCCCCAGAGAAGTTGTCAGCATGGTATATACTGTCAGATTGTTCATTCACAAACAGAAATGTCTAGGGGCTTGTTTCAGTAGAATTACCAAATGTGGCACTTATGGAAGAAATGAAAACCGGATAGTAATCTTTACCCAATTCCCAGTCCTTTGACACAAAACTAGATTTCATTTTTTAGCACAGAGCTGTTACTATTTACATTTTGAGTCCCTTGAGTCCTTATAAGGCATGTGGATTCCTTAAGTTTGTTTTCTGTGTATTTGGGGCAAGTGTTGTGACATGGCATCCTCTTACAGGACTTCCTGATAGTATTTTAATTCCATTCTCATGAGGTGAGTTTTTCTTTTATAAGGAGAAGAGGCTTCCAGTGCTTGTGTGTTGTTAAAAGTTAATTTTTAGCCTAGGGCTATCATTTATATTTTGAATCCCTCAAGTCCTTATAAGGGCTGAGAATTCTTTAAGTTTGTTTCCTATGTGTTTGGGGCAAGTGTTATGACATAGCATCCTGTTACAGGACTTCCTGATAGTATTTTATCTCTATTTTCCTGAACGTATGCAAGTAAGCAGGAGTGTCTCATGTTGATGAGAAGACGCAAAGATGTGTTTAGTGTCTTTGTGTCTTAACCGTGGTAGGGGCTGCAATATTCTGTCTTGTTCAGGGTATGGAAGAAATGGTTACATTTTCTTTACAGGATTTATCGAACTGTGGCTTCTTGCACAGGTGTTCCTAATGTTTAACATTGGATCTTACTGTTTTAAGATGAGCTATGGATAAGTGTATCTGTAAAACATGTGTTATTTATAGTAAATGGGTTGTTATTGTAAGTGTAGGCTGCCAGGAAGATGAGGATGTTGTTTAAAATAATTTTTTGCCTGTTGTTAAGGTTTTGAAGAACAAGGAAATACACATTTCTTATTGTATAGGTATGAGTAAGTGTTTGTTAAATGTAGTCAGGGATCAACTCATGTATTCAACCTGTGTTTTTTATTACTGATAAAGAAAGCGAGACATTTGTTACTACTACGTTAGATAAAAGTCAAGATCTTTTTTTATTCAAGTATTTTAAAAAGTTAAGATGTAAGTAAATAATTTGTACTTAAAACTTGTGAAAAATGGGCTTGTGAGTAAAGGAGTGGTGGATTAAGTTAGAAGGATGAATGATCAGCAATTAGTGTTAGCACTGATGATTTGTTTAAGTCTAGAGGCAACAAAAAGGTTTGTATGTGATGGTAGCTGACATAATGCTGTAGATGTGTTAGAGAATGAAGTTAAGAAAAAGAAAAAAAGAAGAGCAAAGGGTGGGGGGAAAATAAAGGAAGTATTACAGTATCCTGCTTAGCGGGGTGTAGATCATGTGACATTGTTGTCACATTGAAAGAGATTTTTATGTTTGAGAAGAGATATGAAGTGGTGGTTGTGGTGGCAGGATTAAATGATGTTGGGAGACCTAACAAAGGAGGTTTTACATACTGTGTTGAACAGCTATTAGACTCAAGCATAGAAAAAGAGTTTGAACTGATTTTATGTGATTTTATCCAATGTGCTGGTTTTAATGAAGTTTTGAGTAATGTAGCAAGAGGCTTTAAAATATTATTACAAGGAATTGTCATTTACATGGTATAACATGTGTGTATTCTTGGCAGGAAAGGTAGTTGTGAAAGAATTGTTTTAGCCCTAAATAGATAACATCTTAGTTTTATAGGTAACAGATTTTTTTAATTCTAAATAGGCTGTAGAAGTGTAAGGAGTATTTTACCATAAAGTGCCCAGGGATAAGTGGAATAAATTGGAATACTATAACTAGTGTTAGGTTTTTATTATATAATGCTAGAAATTTCAACAATAAATTTCAGTTATTTGTAGACAGAGTTATTGGTGGAAATTATTAGGTCATTATGGTTATTGAAACTTGGTATTCTGATAAAAATAAACCTTTATGTTTACCTGCATATAAAGCTTGTCATGGGGTAAGAAATGAAGGGCAGGGTTGTGGTGTGTCTATTTTATTTAAGATAGGACAACTTTTAGTAACTGCGATTGATGATATATATAAGATAATTACAGGTCAATGTAAAGTAAGAGTATAAGCAGTGAGACTGACCTTTTTTATAGGCCTCCAAGTCAATCTTGTAATGATTTAAATTGATTTTTTCAATCTGTAATTTCACTGATGGAAGCTGGTATTGATATTTTGTGCGGTGAGTTGAATGTCTCTGGTATTGATTGGCTGTGTATGGACACTAATATAGGACAATTTGATGAGATGATTAATATAAGTAAAGGTAGAGATGTTTCAGAAATTATGATGCAACCAACCAGAGGAACACATATATTGGATATAGTGTGGGTCAAGAAATATAAATTGATTGGTGAATGTGAGGAGCTAATTGGCTCTGATTGTTGTTGTATTTCTTGGATTCTGAGGCTTTAAGACCTTATAAGCAGAAATAAGTTCACAGGATGAGATATGCCTCTTCGAGAACTGATTATAGTAAGCTGAAACTTGAACTAATTATACTGGAATTGGAAAGGGAAGATGAGAATAAATTTTATACATTTTTGTATAAGTTGATGAAAAATTTTGTACCTGTGATTATTAGTAAGAACTATGAGTATAGATATCCATGGTAGAATTATTCTTTACAAAGGCTACATAATCATTCATGAAACTTATAGTGAAGGTTGAAGAAGGAGCCTAGGGGGAGGAGATTGCTTAATTACAAAACAACTAGAAATACGCTTAGGAAGTTATCTTGAAAGAGGAGAGTGGTTTATAAAAAAAGATTAGCAAGTAGTGCTGTTGGTAATAAAAAGGCATTTTAATCATTTAAAAAGGTTTAAGAAAGAAGACTATATTGGATGTGAGCTTCAGGTTGATGACAAACTAATAACTGATGCTGAAACAGTTGGTAACATCTTTATTGATTACTTTGTTGGTCTTGGAGATAGAGTGAGAACACAAAATTTATCTTTTGATATGTCTGCTGTCTGCCTGGACATGTGTACACTTAGGTTTACTATACTGTATGGTACAGTTAGAAGTACATCTGCCACAAGGTCTGATAGTATTCATAGTCTGTTTCTAGCCTTTATTATTAGGGACATTTCTCCTTTTCTGTGTTATTTGTTTCAAAAAACATTAGAGGTAGGATATGTTCCCCCAGTATGGAAATTGGTTTATATTGTTGCTGTACTAAAAGTCAGTAATCATCATGTTATGGAAAGTTATAGGCCAATTTGGCTTACAAATTCTTAATGGTAAATGTTTGAAAGGGTATTGTCTCAATATATTATTAGGTCAATTTTTATGAAGGAAAGCTATTTGAGGGCCTTTAATAGGTTTTGGACTTGGTGTTTCTGAACATCTGAAATTTCGAATCACCTTTTTGCAAAAAAAAAAAAAATGCTACAATATAACTAGAGTTAAGTGCTAAGGAAATGGCATGCCAAACCATCTTTCTGACAGGGTAATGCCTCCATGGTATCTTGCAAAAATGTAGGTAATAGTTGTTTCATTCATTCCCCAATCACTGGAAAGGCAGATAGGCAAATAGATTGGATAGATAGACAGATAGACAGGCAGATAGGCAACGAAAACAAGTCCTCAGTGTCACTTCTTTATACAGTAACTTCCCCCGCACAACATTTTGGTTCCCTTCTGAAAGGACTTTTTCAGCTTTTGTTTGTATCATTTGTTGGATTAAGAAAATAAGTTGACAAGCTGTCAAATGTCATTATATTCACACCAGTGCAAACCCATTGCAAAGAACAGCTGCCACTTTCTCAGCACACAATCATTGAAACAGCAAACACATTAACATGCTGGGAAATGTAAATATAACAAAACATACAAAAACATTAAGTAAACCTTTCTTCAGTGGAAATGTGTTTCATGTGACATTCAAACATTAAAATACTGCTCTAATAAAACACTTCATTACAAAAGTGTACTTACATTATATTTATGTCAAAACAAAGTGTGCTATTTATTTGCACATGTTCCAGGGTTGTGCAACTACAGGGTTAGTATGGGTGTTTAGGGGTCAAAGTCCTTTAAATGAGGGGCTCAGGGGGGTATATCTCCCTGCATCCCTATGTGGTAGTCTTTGCCCGTGCACCCCCCCCCCCCCATAACTTCCTGGTTGAGCAACTATGGCATTTAGGAATTTGATTTCCTTACATAACCCAAAGTATATAACATGATAATATAAACTTTCTTACTCTTCTCTTAGCAACGTCTTACCATCACTGCCTGTATACTGCAGTTTATTTAATAAAGACCATTTGCGATTCAAAACACAAGCTTCATATAGCAGTACATATCTTTTCATTTAGCTGAACTTCCCAAGTGAGAATTCAGAGAAGTAGTTATTGATTGTGCTGGTTGATACACAAATTATATGGTTGAGTTAGGTTTGAGCATAGAGAATAACAGAAGTAACGGTGAAAAGACATTCACATGTATGTTGAAAACTAATAGTAATGAGGGAAAAGCATGGTTAAAGAGAAATGGAAAGAAGGCAGTGAAGTCAATGCACAGCATAGATAAAGCATGGAAACAATGGTAAAAAAACAAACCTGAAACCTCCTACCAGGCGTATACATAGTTTAGATATATCAAACAAAAACATGCAAACAACCTATCCAAACTGAAAAACTGACAAAAAAAAAACTTTCTTCACAAAACTCTGAAATAATATTTTTTATAATTGAAAAGGCTATTGGGCAGCTATAAACAAACTCCTGAAACCTAACAAATCTGCCCTGCCAAATACCCTACCAAATGAAACTAACCAAAACATAGCTCGACAATTCAACTCCCACTTCATCCAAGTAAAAACTGAGGCACTGAAGTATCTAATAGATGACCCATTAAATGTCCTTCAATTCATTCAGAATCATACATCAACATTTTCCCTTCCACTAGTCACAGCTATAATAATAAATCCTGCTATTTCAACTGAAACCTATAACATTAGCAGCAAACCAACTTTCTGCTGAGCACTTAAAATCTACCACAGATGCCATACCCTGCCCCATATCAATACTAATAAACAGGAAAAAAATATATTATTTTACAAAATAAAGGAGGAAAATAAGTGTAATTGTACCAATATCCATACTCTCTCATATATCAAAAATCCTTAAAAGATATATATACATTCCCAGCTTCTCTCTCCTACACAGCATGGCTTTCACCTTTTGTAGATTATAAATACAGTTCCTTCCACAACATAATAACTCAACTTAAGGACAGAGGTAAACTAGTCTCTCTGATATTCCTCAATCTATTTATTTATTTATTTAACATTTGTTGGCTAGGAGAGTCCAGCTAGGACAAAGTCTATTTTCAGTGGATGCCCGGGAAGAAACACTCCAGATGTTTGTCTTTAGAATATGGGAGGAAACTGCAGTACCCAGAGCAAACCCTCACAAATGTAGGGAGGGCATGTAGACTCCAGTGGCGGCTGGTGACTTCAAATTAAAGGGGGGCTGCAGGAGCCAGCTGAATGGGTGGGGCCAATAGGAAGGGGTGTGGTCAACTTGAAAGGGGTGCTCAAAACCACAACAACTGGAACTTTAATTTAATATGCTGCCCTGGGTACCAAACTGTCATTACAAGAGTCCAATCAAGACAAAATGAAGTGTAGAAGAAAAAAATATTTCAGTGCATTGGCTACATGACAGCTTACTTAATATCTAGATGGAAATGCAAAGGTTGTGAGGCATGAAAAAATAAATTACTTTTAAAATACTTTACCGGGATGCCAGTCAAAATAAAGTATAAAAAAACAAGCAGCACTCATCTCAAACCACTTCTTCTTGTACTGCAGTTCTAATTATAATTTATATTCAGTTTTATAAAATTACCAAGTAACATGCTGAAAGTAGCAATCTTTGTGATACCCCCACTTGTAAAAATGTTTCTTATCCAAAAAAGACCTGCTGCCTGACAATAACTATCTGTTTGTTTCATGGGGAAGACATGATCAAAGTAAAAAGTGAACAGCAAACAAGAAACAAGCTCAAGATAAACTGCTTAAAGGATTACTGCACAAGCTATGGACCATACACGATAGATTCACAGTTTAGTTTATGGTAAAGCCTGCAAAGATGACTGCAAGTCTCCAACAAATGTAATGAGCTTCTGAAGATACTGTAATCCTGTCCTTTATTATAAATACTGTCATATGCATTTCAATACCTAAGGCTTATACGTTATCTAGTTATGCAAATATTCTCTGCATGGCAACAACAAAAAGGCTTTCAATGTTGGTAATTATTTAACAGTATGTTTATTAAAGCTTACTTGCATCTTACAATCTCCGATAAGCTTACCTGATGGTCATTAAAGCATTGCTACTTAAACACAGAGCAACAGGGCACTGCGACAGCATGCATTTTCTAAATAATAAGCATAACTCAACAGTATAAAAATATGACAGAAAACCAGAACATTCTGCAAAATCAAGGACAGATGAAAAGCCACTGTCGTACTTGTCTCTACCTTTGATGGGGGAATACTTTGCACACTTACACTGCATAACTGCTCCTTGCCTTGCTTGGACAGATCCAGAGTCACTACATGGGGGAGTGGGGTGCAACAATTATGGCACAATGTGAAATGTCTCTGGCTGACGGTAATGGCTTTGACACTCATACCTCTCAACCTCAGAGCAAGAAATCTGGACAAAATCATACACAGAAGTGGGACACAGGCCTAAAAATAAGGGCAACTTTTAAATATTGCTCTTATAAACATAGAAAGATAATAGAATAGTAGTAGGTCTTGCATTAGTATGAATTTTCTGAAGGGTATGAAATCTGAAACTCAAATGTCTGCCATTATTTTCTAACTTCAATCTTTAGTGATTTGCCAATAATTTGCCATAAAACCACAATTTTATGAAAAACGGACCAAAAATGTGATTCAGAAATATAAAATTGACACACAATACAGCTGGAAACATGTCAAAGAAGGGACACCTTTTTAATATCAGCACTGTTAACTTGAGCAGCTGACAAAATAAGAGCATCTACATGCATTTCTGAAATAAAACTCATCTATAACTCTGATCATTACAATTATTTATAATTGTAAACCGTTCACGTTTTCTTCCAAAATTGCCATTTTGCGGTGGGATTATTAGGAGGAGAGCAACATTTTGAGCCAAAATTGGGGACAGTTGAGAGGTTTGGATATTCCTAATTTTATAAAGCAATTTATTTGCATGCACCTCTCAACCTCTTAATGCAGGAAATCTGGACAAGGCCAAATATATTAGGGGAACATACAAACAGTACTTAAAATTGTTCTTGTATAAACTTAAGACAGTTGATAGAATAACAGGTCTTGCTTTAGGCATGCATTTTTCTGAAGGTTATGACATCTGAAACTCAATGTCTGTCATTATTTAATGACTTCATTCCTAATTGGCTGTTTTGGGCTAATTCCTATCTCTTTCAAGCTCCCTGCCTTAAAACCCGCATTTGCGTGGTTTCGCGCAACTTTGTGCACTGCGCAGAATTGCACAACGTCGTGCAGCCGTTTAAGCTGTTTTAAACTATTCCCTGCTCCACAAAGTCTGCTCTTCAATTTTTGCCTTAGAACTAGTCTAACTCTCAAAGTAAGCACTCTAACTTCCTTCTACAGCCCAGCACTTGCTCAAATTCCTCAGTAAACACTAAACAAACTATAGCACTACACCCCCTTATACTATCCAGAAGTACACGACTCCCTATTCGTCCATTCCAGACAATCAATAAATCAGTTCTTTAAACTATCCAGGCATGTCCAAAGTGCAGTTTCAGGTATAGTCTCCAGTCCAGCTGGTGAATCTGGGAATCTTGAGGCAATGTTACAATTGCCTTATGTACACAGACAACACTCTCCTCCTTCCAACAATCTCAAATGTATGTGAGAGATGCAACTATACAGCCAAACTGGAGGCTGAGCTCTCTCAACCCAAGACTTTCACAGTCAGTCAGGAGGGGAAGGAAACCACTCGCACCACACAACCAGTCTCACATAGATCAATCGTATCAGCAAACAAGACACATAAACTCACAAAAACATACTCGGAGGCTCTAAATAAAAATCTGCAAAGCAGCAGAGACCTCCAAAGCAGACATCCATGCAACCACTACCCCACAACAACTTTCACTTATCGCATACTTCACAAAGTCAGTGTGCCACACAGTCACAGTCCTTAAGGCTAAATAACACACCTAATACACTAGTAATAGAAGACTCTATTGTCATGCACACTGACGTCCCACTCACCAGACTGAACAAGGAAAATGTCACTGTAAGCTGCCTGTCGGATGCCAGGATCCGCCACATAACACAAGCACTCAGGTCACTCCACAGCAGGTACAAATATGACTCTGTCATTGTCCATGTTGGTGTGAATGACCTGAGACGTACTTTCCTGGACTACATGAAAAGAGACATAGAGGAGCTCTCTGATCATGTAGCCCATGCCGGTATGACCATTACCCTGAGTAGCATCTTGCCCTCACCAAGAATTATGCCACAGTATAAAGACAAAATGATTAATTTTAACAATTGACTAAGCTATTGCTGTCATTCAAAGGGGATCCAGTGTCTGTCAGCCTGGGACGACATGCTCGACAAGCCACGTTGCTTTGCCAGGGACGACTTGCACCTGTCACCCTCAGGCTTTCAAATACTGACTAAGGCTCTTGCCACACTCATAGAGCCTTTTTTAGGCAAGGCTCAAAAGACAAACCCACCTCCCTAGACAATACCAGAAACAAAAAACTAAAGGTAATGCTACTCAATGCCAGAAGTCTAAACCTCAAGATGCACGCACTCGAGGCACTCCTCAGTATGGAGAAAATCGATATCTGTGCAGTAACAGAAACCTGGTTCAAGGGTCCAGAGAGCACTACAGCACTACCAGAATTCAACTCATACCATACTTTTTGGCCCCAGAACATGGACAGTACACTAAACACCGAAAGTTTGATAAGAGACTTAGGGACACAGGTAGACAGTGGTCTCACCTTCGATAACCACATCGCCACAACAGTCAGGAAATCCTTCTATGTGGCATACCTCATCACTAAGGGCTTTTCATCCAGAAAAAAGGAGGTCATTGTCCCAGTGTACTCATCCCTCATTAGACCCATTTTAGAATACAATGTCCCATTTGGTATGTACCTCTCAAGACATCTGCAACAACTGGAAAGGCCACAGAAATACCTCACTAAAAGAATCACAGGCCTAAAGCAGATGCCCTACGCTGACCGCCTTAAAAAACTCCAGCTATACTCTGTTGCATATCGTCTACTCAGAGGCGATCTTTGCTTAACATACAAGGCCATGTCAAACCCAGAGCTGTTGGACATGCTACACTTAAAGAAATCCCAATCACTCAGAGCCACATGCTCCAGGGATCTAAACCTTGTCATCACAATAAACAAAACATGCTGGAGGGATAGGTTCCTGACCCAGAGACTCCCCAGTCTCCGGAATAGATTGCCCATACATGTCAAGCAGGGTGCCTATTTGGTCCTCTTCAAAAGGAACCTTGACGATTGGATGGGAGAAAGGAAATTCACCCCGGGGATCACGTCAGTCGCCCTGCTAGACAGGGGTCCAGGGAAGTAAATAGTGTGGGAAGAAATAGCCAGGGAATTGTTATGGCTAGGTTTGTATAGGCCCTAGGGCTGATAGCCTAGTACCAACCTATGAACCTATGAACCTATGACCGAAATACTAAAGGAGGAGGAGTATCCATCTTCATCAAGGATACCCACATCTCCAGGTTACTGGCACTGCACGAGGCATCAGAGACCATCCATGTGCAACTAACAGTAGGTAAAACTGCTTTTCAGTTTGTAGCCTGCTACAGATCACCCACCTTGTCTCAGGACGCCCACTCAGCATTCCTGAGAACATTGGAGAATATGAAGGTCTCACCAAACACCATGATATTGGGGGATTTCAACTACCTGAACATTAACTGGGAAAACTACTCAAGTCCCAACTCTTTTGCCCAACAGTTCCAGGAGTTTATAAACTCAAACGCCATGGAATAACTGGTCACCACTCTCACAAGAGGGGACAACATATTGGACCTGGTCATCACCAACATGGGGGCTCAATGTTCCACACCAGCGGTAAACCACTCGTTGGTAAGATCAGACCATAAACTAATCACAATGGACATGCACATCCCGACCCCACCCCCAGCCAAGGAAACCACTGTGAAAAATCTCTCAAAAGCAAACTTCACACTTCTCAAGACCGAGGTGGAAAGTTTCAAAGCCCCCGGGCTAATGGAAGATGCTACCCAAACTGCAGAATCCTTTACAAATGCACTCTATGAGCACCTACCCGAATGCATGGATCGTGCCATCCCAAGTAAAACCAAGACTCACTCCTCCAAAAACAGGAGACCAGTCTGGTGGACCCCGGCCATAAATAAGCTATACAACAGAAGGAGGAAACTAATAAATGATAGGGCAAAATCCCAAAAAGGGAAGGCATCCCTGATCAGTATTAGCAAGAAGGTTTACTATCAAAATTTTGAACCGTACTCCATCGAATGTTGAATAGTCGAAAATGGAAGTTCAAAAATGGTAACATCGATGTCAAAAAAACAATCTAGGAACGGTTTTAACATGGGTCGAGGGAGGTGTTCAGTGTTATTCCGAACTACAAGCATCTCCCCTACCTCGACTCATGTTAAAATCCGTTGCTAGATTGTTTTTTTTGACATTGATGGTACTGTTTTTGAACTTCCGTTTTCGACTATACAACATTCGACGGAGTACGGTTCAAAATTTTGATAGTAAACCTAGCAAGAAACTTTGCTACCTTATAAAATCATCAAAAGATTGCTATGAAAGAAAAATCACCAAAGACTCTAAAGATAATCACAAGGCGTTCTTTAGCTACATCAAGAATCTGGGTGGCAACTCTCATATCTGCTCTGAGCTGGTGCAAAATGACACAAAATACATTGAACCCACTGACATTGCCAACATCCTGGCGGACAGGTTCAGTCCAAACTTTACCCTGCTTCCCCCCCAAAAGAGCCAGTGTCTATCCCAGAAGAATGCAGTCCCCCAGACATCACAGACACACAGGTGAAAGTAGTCCTTTCCAAAGTAAAAAACACAGCATCAGTGGGACCGGATGGTATCCCAGGCTGCGTCTTACACGAGCTCCAAAAAGAACTAAACCCTCACATAAACTCACTGTTCCAACTCAGCCTCACCACAGGTTATGTACCCAAAGAATGGCATATAGCAGCAGTAATCCCACTCCACAAAGGAGTCTCCACAACGGATCCAGGGAACTATCGCCCTATAAGCCTGACGAGCCTGGTCTGCAAGGCTATGGAGCGCATCATCATGGATCTCATAAACAAAGACATTGGGAACCTCCAGACACTGGACACTACCCAATTCGGCTTTGTTAAAGGCAGATCTTGCCTCTTAAACCTAGTTGCTTTCTTTGAAACAGCTATCAAAGCATAGATGAGGGAAAGGTAGTCCACACAGCCTACCTGGAGCTTGCAAAGGCCTTCGACACAATACCCCACTCTGGCATCATAAATAAGCTTACCAGCCTAAATATCAACCCATATGTCAAAAGATGGGTTGCAAACTGGCTCAGGGATAGAATCCACTTGGTCAGAGTTGCGGGTGCCATGTCCGACTCTAAACCGGTTACAAGTGGCATCCCACAGGGCTCAGTCCTGGGACCCCTCTTGTTCGGTATATACTTCTCTGAGGTACAGGCAAGCTCAGGAGAACTGTGGCTGACCATGTTCTCAGATGATTGCAAACTGGGAGCCATAATCAACTCTCTAGCTGACACAAGCATCCTCCAGAAGGGTCTTATGGAGCCAGATACCTGGTGTCAGAACCATGGCCTCAAGCTAAATGCCAAAAAGTGCATAGTCATACCCTTTGGGAAAAACAAAGTGCCCACAAACTACCACATAGGAGGTAATCCACTAAGTACGGAAGAAGTAATTAGGGATCTGGGGACCCAAGTAGATAGTAACCTCTCCTTTGACAATCACATTGCCAAAGTGGTTAGAAAAACCTGTTCACATCTAGATCAAGAGAGGTCATTGTGCCCCTCTACTCATTGCTCATCAGGCCCTTAATTGAGTACAATGCCCCATTTGGGATGTATCTTACCCGACACCTGCAACAGCTAGCGAGACCTCAAAAGTACCTCACCAAGAGGATTGTGGGCCTCAAACAGATGCCCTATGCAGCTTGACTAAAGAAACTCCAGCTGTACTCAGGTGCCTACTGCCTACTCAGAGGTGATTTCTGCCTGACGTACAAGGCCATGTCTAACCCGGAATTGATGGACATGCTCCACCTCAAGAAAGCCAAATCCATTAGAGCTACAAGCTCCAGGGATTTAAACCTCAGCACAACAATAAATAGTACATGTTGGAGGGATAGATTCATATCCCAGAGGCTTCCCTTGCTCTGGAATAGAATCCTAGTCCATGTTAGGCAGAGCCCCTCACTGACCCTCTTCAAGAGAAATCTTGATGAGTGGATGGGAAACCATAAATTTACTCCTGGGATCACTTCTATGGCCCTGCTGGACAGAGGCTCAGGAATCTAGTCTAAAAGGGTGGCAAAAGCCAACACATTCAGGCTAGGCTTATAAATGCCATATGGCAGATAGCCTAGTACCTACCTGTGAACCTATGAAACTATAAATGATTTGCCAGAAAACCACAAATGTTATGAGGAACAAACCAAAAATAAAAAGTAAAAATCTATTCATTCTGCAAAAATCAGGACAGTTGAGAGGTATAGTTCAGCCGGGGCTGTCTTTGAGTTTGCTGCCCTTCCCCCTCACAAAATCATGGACAAATGGAGCCTCCCCCCTACAGCCATTCCAGTCTCCCATTCCTTGGTTATTTCACCCCATTTACCATAAACACTGTAATGTGCATACTGTTTTATGTTTACGATGATATGGATTTCATTTGAAAGTTTTATTTTGCATTTTACAGCAGAAACACTGATATATGCTAAACAAAGCAATGCAGTCTCACAATGAAAATAGACTTAGCTTTAAAACATCTCTGCCCTTGAAACTCACATTCATTGAAACAGCATTAAAACCCACATTCAAAGAAAATATATTTTGCCAGTGGCAGATAAAGATTAACTTTGGGCTGTTTTCAAATCATAGGCCCCTTGCACATGAAGCATACACATGTTCTTTAATACACCTTCCTGATTCTATTAAATTATATTCCTTGTACAATACAGTACAGTTGTTAGAGTGCATTTCAAATTTATTGTTTTGAACATTTTTCCAGTAAACAATAAAACAAAATGCATGCACCAATAATGACAAAACTCCCTAATTCAGAACATTTCCATCATAAAAGTCTACTCAAACTTCAACAGTCCACCAGTATCAGTAAATATGCACAATCTCTGAAGAAGTAAAAGTCATCTAAATAATTCCACATTAAAGAGATCTGTAACTAATGAAGAGGTTGCAGCTAGCAAACAACTTTATATTTCATTGTTTCATCTACAAATAAAGTGCCTGTTGCCCTTGAAGAATACATTTCTAGTAATATTGCAATAGGGAATGGATGGCAAACTGATAACAGGTTCATAGTTAATAGGTATTTTCGGCAAAAAGGACTGCAGCATCCACCCTTTTACAACACAGTACAGTATCAGTGAGGCATCTACCTAATGTGGGCATAAAACCCACAGCCTTCTGCATCAAAAGCAAGTACACTTCCTGTTGTGCTATTAACAATGGAAGCAGACTCACCATAAGCAGCACTAAACTTTTGTTCCCCTGCAGCTCTCAGCTCCTTGTAAAATCTAACCGACACTCAACTGTATCTCTAAACTTTGCAGCATAAGAAATCTGGAAAAAGTCAAAATGTATTGGGGGGGCAAAAGCCTCAAAACCAGGGACACATTTTAAACATTGCTTGTATAATGTTGGAAATTTGCTAGAATAAAATGCTGAGTTACCACCATACATTTCACCTTCAAGTCTTGAACCCAGAACCCTGTGCAAAACAGTCAGAGCAACATACCACTATGCCGAATTAGCTGTTTTGCAAAAGAGAGGAAGACTGAAACTTAAACGGCTACCATTTAGTGAATTCAGTTCTCACCATACCTGTCAATCTCTTAGCAAAAAACACTTGGACAAAGCCAGTAATGGGGGAATACAGCCCCCAAACATATTCGGTGAATTCAGTTCTCACCATAGCTTTCAACCTTAGCACAAAAAACCTGGACAAAGCCAATAATGGGAGAATACAGTCCCAAAAATAGGGACAAATTTCAAATATCCATCTTATAAACTTAGAGAATTGCTAAAATAAAAGGTTTTGTGTTACCATGTACTTTTTGAAGAATATGAATTCTGAAATTCAAATGCCTGTCATTTTTATTTATTTAACATTTGTTAACCAGGAAAGTCTAACTTGGAACAAAACCCAATTTTCAGCAGAGGCCCAGGGATAAACACTCCAGACACATGTCTTTGTAAGATGGGAGGACACCAGACCACCCAGAGGAAACCCACACAAACACAAGGAGGGCATGCAGACTCCATGCTGAAAGCACCCCAGCCAAGAATCAAACCAGAGAGCCTGTAGCTGTTGGGTAACAATGCTATCACTGCATTACTAACTATGTAAGGAAAAAAATACAGAAACCACAAATTTTATTAAGAACAGAATAGAACAAATATGAGGCAAAAATCTGCAATTTTTTTACAAATGGTGGTGGGCAGGGAATTCAGGATCTTGCCACCTGCACCTAAGGTAGAGGGTTCAAGCTCACCACCACGTATCCTGAGTTCTCTCTAGCCACCAGTATATAGCAACTAGGGCATTACACACACACACACACACACACACACACACACACACACACACACACACACACACACACACACACTCACACATACACATACACACACACACACACACACACACACACTAATTGACTTCAGTTGAGTGTTTATCCTCAGTCCCACTCAAGTTCTTCTGCAGTATCAGTTCCCTGAGTCCATGTCCCATTCAGTGTTTTCTGAGTCCCGCATAAGCTAATGGCTAGTTTCCCCATGAGAGTAGGCTCCAGCCTGCAGATGATGTCCAGAGTTCTTCTGTTCTATGCGGTCGTCACCGCATAGACTTCTGGGCATCTGCAGGGCAGAGATGCCTTCCCCCCTATCTGGACTGCCAACACAGCAGTCTAGAGTTCTGTGAGTTCCAGACTGCCAAAACAGCAGTCTAGAGTTTTGTGAGTTCCAGGAACTCCATGTACACATGCACGGAGTTATGGTATAGTGATTTTTTTTGTTTGCTTTTTTTTTCTTTCTACAGCTGGGGTGCTACAGTCCTGCAGTCCTATAGCATGAGCCACCCGTTGTAGACTCAACACAAAAGGCACCCCAGCTGAGAATCACACTGGAAAACCTTTTGCTGTGAGGTAACAATGTTAACTGCTGCACCACTGTGCCACATTAAGGATTATCTATGAAATGCATTTGATACTATATCCCATACTAAATTACTACAATTGTGAGTAAATATTGTGGGAAGAAATAGCCAGGGAACTGTTATGGCTAGGCTTGTATAGGCCCTAGGGCCAATAGCCTAGTACCAACTTATGAACCTATGAACAAACATTGCTCTCCTTCAGTTTCCCTACTGCTACCTTAATAATGTTTAAAAAATACCTCTTAGATAGGGCACAATGTGCCAGATGGCTAGGATGTTACTCGTCTTATCTACCCATACCCTTTGGCATCCCTTGTGGCACAATCCTATGGTCTCTTTTCTTTAGTATTTTCATAAAGAACCTCCACACTGCAGTGGGTTAAGGCTCCCTGTTTCAGTATGCTGACAAATGTACTTTAAGTTTCTTAGCTCCAAGCAAGCCATTGCTACAAAGTATCACACAGCAATCCTACTCATTCATCAAATCTTTTCTGAATCAATCTAATATTCTACTGAACCCAAACAAAACAAAAATGCTTCTTTTCATCTCAGAACAGTACTATAATCATACAAATACTTTCATTATATTGTTGTTGTTGTGTCTTTCGGCTTTTCGCGGTTAGGGATCACCATAGCGGAATTCCGGTCCGCTAATGATTGGCAGTTGATTTTTACGTGCTGAGTTGCCGGCCCTAACGCACAACCTTCAACGAAGGTACGCCCATTCACACATGTCTCCACAGAAGACGCTCTAGCTGAAAATCGAATGGGACAACGTCTTATATTATCCTCACAAAAGACTATACTTGACATTGTCACACAT
This sequence comes from Protopterus annectens, assembly GCF_019279795.1. Lineage (NCBI taxonomy): Eukaryota > Metazoa > Chordata > Ceratodontiformes > Protopteridae > Protopterus > Protopterus annectens. Next base: position 1,168,175,079 of record NC_056726.1, read on the forward strand.
ATTAAATTACTTGGAGTCAGATTATAATCTAAACACATGCAAAATACTATCAAAAAGACCCATACAAAACTATGTCTCTTCTGCAAAGCATCTGCCAACCTTATGCTGCAATCTAGAAAGACCACTGCCCTCTCATTTCTGTCTACTTTCGCTCCTATGCCCCTCCACTACTCACAAATGTCAACTCTTCCATTTAATAAAACTAAAGCAATTGTATAACAAAATTGCAAAATGTGCAACCAGCCTTCCAAGTAAAACCCATCATTACCTAGCACTCAACCATCTGAGCTGGTGGGAATCCCCCAGGTATCAAACATTCAATAAATGTAAACTGTCCCAAAGGGTATTTCATCCTCCAAAACAAATGTCCTGCATTGAAGACAGTAATGTTATGGTACTACCCATCACCCAAACAGATGTCTATCACTGAAGACAGTAATGTTATGGTACTACCCATCACCCAAACAGATATCGGTCACTGAAGACAGTAATGTTATAGTACTATCCATCACCCAGACAGATATCGGTCACTGAAGACAGTAATGTTATGGTACTATCCATCACCCAAACAGATGTCTGTCACTGAAGACAGTAATGTTATGGTACTACCCATCACCCAAAAAGATGTCTATCACTGAAGACAGTAATGTTATGGTACTATCCATCACCCAAACAGATGTCTATCACTGAAGACAGTAATGTTGTGTTACTACCCATCACCCAAACAGATGTCTATCACTGAAGACAGTAATGTTATGGTACTACCCATCACCCAAACAGATGTCTATCACTGAAGACAGTAATGTTATGGTACTACCCATCACCCAAACAGATGTCTATCACTGAAGACAGCAATGTTATGGTACTACCTCTCACCCAAATAGATGTCTATCACTGAAGACAGTAATGTTACGGTACTACCCATCACCCAAACAGATATCTTATCACTGAAGACAGTAATATTATGGTACTACCCATCACCCAAACAGATATCGGTCACTGAAGACAGTAATGTTATGGTACTATCCATCACCCAGACAGATATCGGTCACTGAAGACAGTAATGTTATGGTACTATCCATCACCCAAACAGATGTCTGTCACTGAAGACAGTAATGTTATGGTACTACCCATCACCCAAAAAGATGTCTATCACTGAAGACAGTAATGTTATGGTACTATCCATCACCCAAACAGATGTCTGTCACTGAAGACAGTAATGTTGTGTTACTACCCATCACCCAAACAGATGTCTATCACTGAAGACAGTAATGTTATGGTACTACCCATCACCCAAACAGATGTCTGTCTCTGAAGACAGTAATGTTAGGGTACTACCCATCACCCAAACAGATGTCTATCACTGAAGACAGCAATGTTATGGTACTACCCATCACCCAAACAGATGTCTATCACTGAAGACAGTAATGTTATGGTACTACACATCACCCAAACAGATATCAGTCACTGAAGACAGTAATGTTATGGTACTACGCATCACCCAAACAGATGTCTATCACTGAAGACAGTAATGTTATGGTACTACGCATCACCCAAACAGATATCAGTCACTGAAGACAGTAATGTTATGGTACTACCCATCACCCAAACAGATGTCTATCACTGAAGACAGTAATTTTATGGTACTACCCATCATCCAAACAGATGTCTATCACTGAAGACAGTAATGTTATGGTACTACCCATCACCCAAACAGATGTCTATCACTGAAGACAGTAATATTATGGTACTCCCTATCTAGATCCCTCAGGTCTAAGGACACATAGCTTTACCATGTCCATAAGATCAAACAATAAACATGATGAAGCAATGTATTTGTCGTATCAATCTAAATGTTGGAATATGCTCCACAAGATGTATGACAAATCATAAATCCAAAATACTTCAAAGCAAATAAATCTTAGGATCCACTTCTTGGATTCAAAACAATTTCCTGTTATACTTGGTCTGTCTAAACATTTCTACAGCTCTGTCTTTCTGTCTTCTGTCTGTAATGTCCTGTTGGACTTCTTGCACAGCCTAAGCTTTTAGCTTTCATCAGAAGACCAAGTTGCTTAACCACACATATAAATTCTTAGCAAATAATCTATTACTGACACATATTCTATTGCATCTGTCTACTGACCTAATGAAAGCCCCTAACATCCTCATTCCTACTTAGTAAACTCAGATGAGATGCAACTCTGGGATATAATGATATATTGGATCAATTTCTTTTCTGTTCTATTTTTATATACTATTTTTTTGTAAGTTATATTTGCCATTTGCTGTTTCTGCACTGAATTGTATTCTATTACATTTTGTAAGGTTTGTTAACTATGGAGACTTTTTCCTGGAGCCTGTGCTGGGCCAGATGTACTTTCCCAGTAGAAAATGGTATTAAATAAATCAATAAATAAAGTAATTTCAATTGAAAGATGATTACAGGAGGAGGAGGAAAATGGATATGATAAGGGTGGTGATGCTTGTGCTTAGTGTTACGGAGATTGGACAGTGTTGTTGTCAGGTAGATTAAGATGGATTAACAAAAATGAAGAAAGTTAAGATGATGGGGATGAGAGGGAAAAAGGAGTTACTAAGTCAGATTCCAAGGCTGCATATAAGTGAGGAATGGGACATTTGTTAGTGACAATAATTCATGAGTCTTTACTGGCAAAGAATCATTCACTAAGTGGTGCATTAAATGAGACCACATAAACATTTCTTTTTCTTCTTGGAGGTACTGCTTTACTGGAGATCTAAATGAACATGGAAAATTAGAGTTAGATAAAGGAGGGATGATTATTCATATTTAGCATTATAAATAAGGAATGTGGCATTTCAATGCATTTAATGAATATTGGCATGAATACTGGGAAAGAAGGTGGTGAATGTAAGAGTGTAGGTGGCTTTTTTTAGTTACAGTTTGGGCAACGATTTTTGTGTAATCCATTTATTTATTTTTTTCATTAATCTTTGTTTTTCTGCCATTCCCACCTCAGTATCACAACACATGAGTTCACTTCCCAGTCTGATCCCCTTTCCCTTGACTTCTGAATTTCTCCTTTCCCGGTATCCTAAATAAGAAACTTTACCCATTGTTGTCTTTCAGCAAGAGGTTCTCCCGTTCGATTCTCAGCTGGAGCGCCTTCTGTGTGGAGTCTGCATGTCCTCCCCGCGGTTGAGAAACATCTAAAGACATGCAGATAGGTGCGAGTGTGTGTGGGTGTGCCTTCTTTGAAGGTTGGGCATCGGGCTAGCAACTCGGCACCAAAAAAATCCACTGCCAGTCATTAGCAGACCGGAGTTCCACTGTGGTGACCCCCTAACTGAAAAAAGCTGAAAGACACAACAACAACCAGACTTCAAAACTCCTTTGAAGATACATCCTAGTGTCTGCGCATTATATAGTTAAGAGAGAGAGATATTTTCTGATGGTAACAGAGCCAGAAGCCATCATCCTGCAACAGCCAGTAAGCTGCCATATCACAGAGACTGGTGTACAGTGATGCCACGTGCATCTGCAAGCTGTCCACAGATATAGGGCACATCCCCCTTCGCGTACCTCTCAACTGTTCAGATTGATACAGAAAGACCAGATTTTTGCTTCCTATTTTTGGTCTGCTCCTCATAAAATGTGTGGTTTTCTGGCTAATCACACAACTTTGACATTACTAAATAATAGCATACATTTGAGTTTTAGACTTTATATCCTTCAGATCCTGTTAGTTTAATAATGTTATAAGTTTATAAGAGCAATATTTAAAATCTGTCCTTATTTTCAGGCCTTTGTCTCCTCATTAATTTAGGCGCTATCCATATTTCTTGCCCTAAGATGTTAAAGAGTTATGTACCCTCCTCTCTAGTTGCTGCATATGTCTACAGAAGGAAGAACTGTACTCTATGACTGGTTTGATAAGGGTGGAGTACAGTGGGATAATGACCTCTTAAGCAGAGACCAGCAAGTTAAACAAGCAGTACAGGTTTAATTCCTTTATCAGGGTATTTGAGGTACCATTAGTTCTATGAAGGAATAGGATGTCAAATAATGTTGGATCTCTCATGGCTGGAAAGGTGAAATACAAATCTCCATGGTGGAGTCTGTAAGAGACTGAATACAGAGAAAGGGCTGACAGTTTCTCCTGAAAACTACATGATAGCAGTGACAATGACTGATAAGAGTGGAGTTCAGAATTCAGGTAAAAGTGGATCCTCTGTTGCCACGTGTATTATGATTGGTCAAGGAACTGTTTTGTTGTATCCAAGCAGATGTATAGTGAGTTTGAATGCAATGCCCAGAAAAACTTTAGACAACATGGAATGATAGCTTCAGAGTATAATGCTGAAAACAAAGACAATCCTCTACACAGGAATAAGAATATTTTGATTATATGGCTAGGAAGGCTAGTTTGGTTTTAGTGAGCATTATCTAAATTAAAACAGATACTAATCAGTATGTCAAACACTCATATGAGCAAACAATAGAATATCAAGCCTGAAACCATGAAAACCCATGGCTATTAATGTGCAAAAGCACAGTACAGTAGGTATTGGGGTTTTGTTCTCTTCCACAGTGTGGTGCAATCTCAGGGTTGGCGTGTGTGTGTGTGTGTGTGTGTGTGTGTGTGTGTGTGTGTGTGTGTGTGTGTGTGTGTCTGTGTGTGTGTGTGTGTGTGTGTGTGTGTGTATATATATATATATATATATATATATATATATATATATATATATATATATATATATGTATTTTTTTTTTCAGGCTTCTGGGATTCAAAGGTTCCAGGCTTGATCTTCTAACATTTTCTCAACTTACCGTTTGATGTACTGATAGGGATCTATTGAAACAAGTAACCTTTATTTGCCTGTTATTGGTGAGAGCTGTTTAAAGTGGTTGATGGAATTTTTGCTTGTTTATTTGTCTGTTTCTTGTTTATTTTTAATAGAAAAATGTTTTTCGAATTTACCCTTTATGGAATCTTTTGCGAGGGTAAATAGAATAATCTTACATTCATAGGTTCATAGGTAAGTACTGGGCTAGCCGCCCTTGCAAGTCAGTTTAAACTTAGCCTGTTTCCCTTCTTGTGCTCAAATTAACGTATCCCATTTTGTTAGAGATTGGTTATACCTATCCTGTGGTTGATAATTAAGTACTGCCCCCTAATGAGAATAACTAGGATCATACTATATAAAATCTGATGGGACCTATGCATAGGATAAAGCATTTAGGAGCTCCTTCTGAGCATTATTAATACAGGGGACAGTCCTGGGTAAATCTATCTCCCATCCATAGATCCAAGTTGCACTTGCATATGGACAGGGATGGACTTTGCTTTATGTAGAGGTGGAGTCTGTCCCAGAACAGTGGTATCTTCTGTTAAATATACGGTCTTAGAAGATAAGACAGATCTCTGTGAGGAGCTGTAAAAAAGGGAGAAAGCATAGACAGAAATGGAGAAGAGCAAGCAAAAGAAATGTCAGAAGAACAGCAGGAAGAGAAGATAAGTGGGGCAAGAAGAGCATACTTTTTGGGGGTACATGAATGGTTCGCCCATGATTCATGGTAGAAATGGTAAAGAGTTGATAGGAAGGGGGTATAAGGATGGAAGTAGGGACAGAAAATAAACAACCTATTCAGAAAATGCCTGACAAGGTAGATAGTGATGTGTGAGTGGATTATAGTTGACACAATATAGTGTTTCATTGGCAGACATGTCTGCCTGGTGATGCAGGAGAACCCATTTCCGGCACTCTCAAATGAGGATCCTTCATCACCCTGAGAAGTGGCTAAAGTGGCCATCAGTGAGCCCTCCTGGTGACCTTTATTAACCTGCTGAGATATAGACCTGGGGACTATGGAGGCACAGCAGTAGGCACTGTGACCAGAGCAGAGCACAGTGGTCACTACCTTACTACAACCAACACCTCTGCTTATACTATAGAAAAGAAAAAGGAAAAAATAAATAAATAAGTTGAAATAAAGACAACAGATTAATGTACATGTTTCCAAACATAGCCCATAATATGCACAGGTGTTGTGAGTCCACTAGACACAAGTGACTCCTTCCAAGAGCAAACTTGGAGTACTGTTGAGTAATGTGACTTGCTCAGAGTCACAAAAGAGATGAAAGGAATCAAATTATGTTCCTTTGACTGTAACAAAGTAGCTCAAAAACAATTCTGAGCCTCAGTCTTTTGCATGGACTACTAGACTGACATCTTCTTAGCATTTTAATGCATTCTATGCAAATTTATTAACAACTATGATTGTGACTGGAGGAGAGAAAATCCAAAATCTCTCTAAACTCTGTAATTAATCATTCCCACACTGGATATTGGAAACCTTGTATTTGCCTTTACATCTCTTTAACCTTTTTAAGATTTTTCACCTATTATGCTGAGCAAGTGAGACGACAACTGATCATCTTCATGTTGTCTCCTCCTCAGTGATTATATTATATGTATCTTTGTATTTGCAGTGCTGAAGAGACATGATATCTCTTTTCATATGGAAAACAACGACCAGGTTCTCCCACATTTTCATTTACTCAAAATGGCAGATCATTTTACAAGCATTTTGAGGTGGCATGCACCTACATCATCTGCAATGTGTGTACAGGTCACACAAGCAGTTTTCACGACTGTCACATATAGCACACATGTAGCCTGTGCCAAAGATTTGTGAGGAGTGCCTTTTCACAGGAGCGTCTTGTTATTGATACCAGATATGTTCTGGAGTCATGGCTCATGACACCCATAAGAAATCCACCCAATCAAACAGACCATGGGTACATCTATGCACTATCCCAAACTAGAAACATTATTTAGCATATGTCTGGAATGCCGAAGGCACACTTTTGCTGTCTGGATTCATCAGGTGATACTACGCATTATGATCCTGCCACACATGCCAAAACACTGACCACGTTATCAACGTTGCACAATGTTATATGTAGGAAGCAGTTACAGCAGGATGGACTCTTGAAGGGCCAGCAGTTCCCAGCACAACAGACAGTGGAGGTTGAGTCAGAAGAGGAGTCAGAAGAGGAGCCACAGCAGGAGATGATCATGTCAGATGCAGCCAAGCACAGTATACTGTGGTAGCAACACATAGGCAGCAAATTACACATACCTTCTCAGTATAGTAAACAAGAGTTAAGCAGATACACTACAGTAAAAATAAGGGTCTATATCAGTTGAGCGAAAACCCCTTTAAGCAAATTCGAATACGTCAAACCACAATGCACAAAGTATATAATCCTAGAACGCCCAAAACTGCAAATTCCAAAATGTCAATTTGTTTTGCTTGGCCCGTCTGCGGTATAGCTCCGTAAGAGAAGTGTGCGATAGACAGGACTTTATGGTTAGGATTTGGGTTAAGGTAAGTGCATAGATAGGTAATGTATGTAAGATTTAGTGTAGTGTTAGATGTAGGTTTTTTTTTAAGTGTATGTATGTGTGTTATTTATTTTGTTTGGGTGTATGTCTGTAGGGGAAGTGTGCGGTAGTTACATACCTTAGGGTTAGGGAGGGGTTAAGGATAGTGCATAGATAGTTGTGCATGTGGGATTTAGTGTAGTGTTGGAAGTCGGGTTTTGTTAAATTTATGTTTGTGGATTATTTATTTTGTTTGGGTGTATGTCTGTAGGGTTTTGTTAGTGCATGTATGTGGTTTATTTATTTTGTTTGGGTAGGTATTAAGTAGCGAGTGTTGGGGTTGGCCGACTATGATAGTTCAATATTTTATTTTTCGCGGTTTAGTGCGTTCGGGATTTCTGCAGTTTGAGGTATAGGGTTTGATGTTTAGGTATTTGTGTAAAAGGGTTTTTGCTCAACTGATATAGACCCTAAAGATAATACTTGCAGAACCAACACTAGCTGTGCTTACACATGCATAGGCTGGCCATGCTGTGCATCACACATAGGCAACCCAAATAACAATGGGTTATTTCTGCTTATTATCTGAGCTTTGCTCCGGCTAAGATCTACTGAAATCAACTGGACGTATAAGTGAATTTAAGTAAACTTTTATCTGCTCTTTTTCATATAGTTCTGCAGTTAATTTATTTATTTGTGTTTCTGACTGAATATTAACCCAACTGAAAGTTGTGGCTGTGTCTCTGCAGAGTACTTGTTAGAATATCTGTGTAGCCATAGATAGCAGTGGGGGGTAGTTTCACCACATCACTGATATCTTGCCTTATATAAGTGGTACATTTTGAGTTATTTCTGCTTATTATCTGAGCTTTGCTCTGGCTAAGATCTACCTGAAATCAACTGGACGTATAAGTGAATTTAAGTGCACTTTTATTTGCTCTTTTTCATATAGTTCTGCAGTTAATTTATTTATTTGTGTCTCTCACTGAATATTAACTCAACTGAAAGTTGTGGCTGTGTCTCTACAGTTGGTTCCCCACCCACCCTCTTTGTTCTTGTTCTGGTGTTAATGTTGGTGTCTTTGAAACTGCCCACCCCTCTTGTAAATTTGTGTTTGGATACTCCTTCTGGGCCCATCTCATTTGCTCACTCAACTGAGTGCAGTGAGATCATATTCTGATTTCAGGCACTCCTACTGTGTACAAAGAGAACATTTGGGAAGGACAACCCTTGTAGCCTCTTAATCCTGCTCTGCCCCCCCCCCCTCAAAAAAAAAAAAGGAAAAAGAAATTAAATAAATAAATAAAATATATACATATTTTATTCAGCTGCTCTTACTGCAACTGTCTTAGTTGCTGTTCTGCATTTTGTTATCTGTTCAGTCGCTCCTACTCTGCACTTAGTACTGCTTGTTAGTAGCCTTCTAATTTACTGCCTTCTGCACTTGTTTTTAGTCATTTGTTAATTTAATTGCATTTATTTTCACTGTATTTGCCGTAATATTGTTACACACTCAAGTGTGCTAGGCTGCACTGCAATTTGACTTGTATTTACTGCTGTTTTAGCTGCATTTCTGTAAAAAAAAAAATAAATAAATAAATAAATATTCCTGCCTTTCCTGTAACTAATCTAGTCCAGATACAGACTTGCTGTATCCAGGACTGTTGGTAAGCTTCTGAGCCCCCCAAGCCTTTCTGTGTTGGAGAGAATCCTTCTAGCTTAACAGTGGGAGTGGTAAGCACTAGTTAGCCTATCTACCATGGGAAGAGTGGGTTTTGGCCCAGAAATTGTAGTTCAGTGACCATTTGGGCAGTTTTTCCATCTCTTTCTACTTTCTGGTTTAAAAGCCTGTGTTTGCGCTTGGTCCCTGCCTTTACTCTAACTAGTGTAGTCCAGGTACAGATTTGCTGTATCCAGGACAGTTGGTAAACTTCTGAGCCCCCAAGCCATTCTGTGTTGGAGAGAAGCCTTCTAGTTTATCAGTGGGAGTGGTTAGCATGAGGTAACCTATCTACCACAGAAGGAGTGGTTTCTGGCCCAGAAATGATAGTTTATTGGCCATTTGGGAAGCTTTTCCATCTCTTTCAACCTTCTGATTTAAACGCCTGTGTTTGCCCTTGTTTCCTGCCTTTCCTGTTACTAGTCTAGTCCAGGTACAGATTTGCTGTATCCAGGACTCTTTGTAAGCTTCTGAGCCCCCAAGCCTTTCCATGTTGGAGGGAAGCCTTCTAACATCTACCATAAGAGGAATGGTCCCTGGCCCAGAAATTGTAGCTATTGGCCATTTGGGAAGTTTTCTTCCATCTCTTTCAACATTCTGGTTTAAAAGCCACACTTGAGCTTGTTTCCCACCGTTCCTGTAACTAGCCTAGTCCAGATACAGAGTTGCTGTATCCAGGACTGTTGATAAGCTTCTGAGCCCCCCAAGCCTTTCTGTGTTGAAGGGAAGACTTCTAAGTGGGAGTGGTAAGCACTAGGTAGCCTGTCTACCACAAGAGGAGTAGTTTATTGACCATTTGGGCAGTTTGTCCATCTCTTTCAATGTTCTGGTTTAAAAGACCACATCTGCGCTTGCTTCTCATCTTTCCTGTAACTAACTTACTGGGAAGCACTAGAAAACCTTAAACTGATACAAGCCTTCTAGCTTAGAAGAGAGACTTTGGAGTGATTAAGTATCAGTTTTCTGTACTTTCTTGCTGTACTTAACAGTTTTCTGCCTAAACGCCAATTTTCCAGCATTTATTGTGATTCAAAAGCTTGTTTTTTTTTCACATATTGTACTTATTTGACTGCCTCCATTTTTAAAAAGTCATTTTTTGTTTAAATAATTTGTTTAATTGTTGTAGGCTACACACTAAAGTGCGATAGCCTTTTCTGGTAATTTGTAGTCGTTTAAAGCTGTTTTAAGTGTATTTTTACTGTTTTTGCCTTATCTTTTCAAAAAAAAACAAACAAAAAAAATCCTTGTTTCCTGCCTTTCTAAGCTAGTATAGTCCAGATTTCAGGCTTGTGCTGAATTCAGGGCTGTGTTACAAGTTTCTGAGTTGCCCATACCTTACTTGGATAGAAGGAAGTTTCTCTGTTCACCTGTGAGAGAGGGAAGCTTTGAGCAGCCTATCTGTCCCTGGAGGAGCGGTTCCAGCCCAGAAGTTAGTAGTTTATTGGCCATTTTGGGTTAATTTCTATCTCTTTCATTTCCCTGCTATAAAAACCACGTTTGCACGGTTTTGTGCACCAGGCAGTGCCGGTTAGCTAGGGTTAAATTATTCCTGGCTCCACTAAGTCTGCTATTCAGTTTTTCCCTTGAAACTAGTCTAACTCTCAACCTAAGCATTCAAAAAGCATCCTACAGCCCAGCACTTGCTCAGACCTAATAGCAAGCACTAATATACCCAGACACTTGATTGCCCAGCAGGGCAAGGCTCTTTATTTACCCCTCACCAACCAAGCGACTAAGCAGCTCACCCTACTATTCAGGCATGACAAAAGGGTAATTTCAGGTGTACTCTCCAGTCCAGCTGGTGAATCTGGGTATCCTGAGGCAATGTTACAACTGCCTCATGTACACAGACAACCCTCTCCTCCTACAACAAAACACTAACATATGCGAGGTCTGCAATTATACAGCCAAACTGGAGGCTAAGCTGTCTCCACCCAAGACTGGAACAGACAGTCAAGAGGAGAAGGTTAACACTTGCACCACACCTCCAGCCACACATAGACCTACTAAACCAACACTGGTAAAAAATACACATAAATACACAAAATCATACTCGGTGGCTCTAAATAAAAACCTGCAAAAGCATCAGAGACCTCCAAAGCAGACACCCAAACAACCTGCACCTCCCGTCACAAACCAGACAACACATAAAAAACAAAATCAGTGTGCTGCACAATCATAGCCCTTAAGGCGAAATAACATACCTAACACACTAGTAATAGGTGACTCTATAGTCAGGCACATTGACGTCCCACTCACTAGGCTGGACAAGCAGAAGGTTACTGTTAGCTGCCTGTTGGGATCCAGACTCCGCCACATAACACAAACACTCAAGTCTCTCCACAACAAGTACAAATATGACTCTGTCATTGTTCATGTTGGTGTGAATGACCTGAGACGTACCTCCCTGGACTACATGAAAAGAAACATGGAAGAGCTCTCTGATCATGTAGCCCAGGCTAGTATGACCCTGCCCTGAGTAGCTTCCTGCCCTCACCAAGAATGATACCTCAGTATAAAGAAAAAAATGATCATTTTCAACAATTGGCTATGCTTCTGGTGTCATTCAAAGGGGATCCAGTGTTTGTCAGCCTGGGACGACATGCTCGACAAGCCGTGTTGCTTTACAAGAGATGGCCTGCACCTGTCACCCCTAGGCTTTCGAATACTGGCCAAGGCTCTTGTTGCCTCTATAGTGCCTTTTTTAGGCAAAACTCAAAAGTCAAACCCACCTCCGTAAACAGCACAATTAACAAAAAACTGAGGGTTATGTTACTTAACGCCATGAGTTTAAATCTCAAAATGCACGTGCTCGAAGCACTCCTCAGTATGGAAAACATTGATATCTGTGCAGTAACTGAAACCTGGTTCAAGGTTCCAGAGAGCACCCCAGCACTACTGGGCTACAACTCGTACCACACGTTTCGGCCACAGAACATGGACCGAAACACAAAAGGAGGGGGTGTATCCATATTCATCAAGGATACCTACACCTCCAGGTTCGTGGCACAGCATGATACCTTTGAGATCATCCATGTGCAACTAACATCGGGCAAATCTGCAATGCAAATTGTGGCCTGCTACAGGCCACCCTCCATGACCCAGGACCACCACTCCACCTTTCTGGAGACACTGGAAAACATGAAGGTCCTACCGACCACCCTGATATTGAGCAATTTCAATTACCCTACCATTAACTGGAAAAACTACTCAAGTACAAACTCCCAGGCCCAGCGCTTACTGGAATTCATCAACTCAAATGCCCTGGATCAGCTGGTAAACTCCCCCTACCAGAGGTGAAAACATATTGGACCTGGTTATCACAAACATGGGCGACAGGTGTTTCACACCAGAGGTCAGCCCATCACTGGTTAGATCAGACCATAAACTAATCACTCTGGATGTCCACACCCCACCACCACCCCCACTAAGAAAACCACAGTAAACATATTTTCTAAAAAGTTTACTTAAGACAGAGGCGGTAAGTTTTACAGCCCCCACGTTAAAGGATAACACTGCCCAAGATGCAGAAACCTTTACAAATGCACTCTATGAGCACCTACAAGGATGCATGGATCGTACCATCCCTAGTAAAACCAAGACTCGCTCCTCTAAGAGAAGGAAACCAGTCTGCTGGACCCCTGTCATAAACAGGCTATACAATAGAAGGAGGAAACTAGTTCAGAAAAAAAGCAAATCCCAAGAAGGAAAGACATCCCCGATCAGTATCAGTAGGAAACTAAGGTCCCTCATAAAATCATCTAAGGCTAACTTCGAAAGAAAAATAGCCAAGGATTCAAAAGATAACCACAAAGCCTTCTTTAACTATATTAAGAATCTAAGTGGCAACTCGCAGATATGCACTGAACTAGTGCAAAATAGCACAAAATATACTGAACCTACTGATATTGTTAACATCCTGGCAGATAGATTCAGTGCAAACTTCACCACCCTCTCACCCCCAAAAGGGCTCACAACAATACCGGAAAAATGTAGTGTCCCATAAATCACAGACGCACAGGTGAAAATAACCCTTTCAAAAGCCAAAAACACAGTGTCAGTGGGGCCGGATGGTGTCCCAGGCTGCGTCTTGCACGAACTACAGAACAAACTAACCCCCCACCTAAACAAACTGTTCAACCTCAGCCTCTCCACAGGCTACATGCTCATAGAATGGCACACAGCAATGGTTATTCCACTCCACAAAGGAGGGACCACAGCTGACCCTGGTAACTATCACCCCATAAGCCTGACTAGCCTGGTCTGCAAGGCTATGGAGCGCATCATCGTGAAACTCATTAACAAAGGCATTGAGAACCTCCAAACACTTGACCCGACCTATTTTGGCTTTGTTAAGGGCAGATCATGCCTACTAAACCTGGTTGACTTCTTCGAGACAGTCACCAAGGCCATAGACGAGGGAACGGCTGTTCACACAACCTATCTTGACCTCGTCAAGTCTTTCAGCACCATTCCCAACTCGGGTATTACAGAAAAACTCACCAGCCCAAATATAAACCCCTACATCACGAGATGGATTGCCATCTGGCTTACAGACAGAACTCCCACGGTAAGAATAGTGGGCTCCATCTCCAACTCTAAACCAGTCACAAGTGGTGTCCCGCAAGGCTCGGTCCTGGGACCCCTACTGTTCAACATATACTTCTCAGAAGTACAGGCAAACACAGGAGGACTATGGCTAACCAAGTTCACCGATGACTGCAAACTGGGAGCCATAATTGACTCTCCAGCTGACACGGACATCCTCCAAAAGGGCCTTACTGAAATGGACACCTGGTGTCAAAGTTATGGCCTCAAGATAAATGCCAAAAATGCATAGTCATCCAGTTTGGGAAAAACAAAATAACCACAAATTATCACATAAGTGGCAGCCCCCTTAATACAGAAGAGGTAATAAGAGATTTGGGGACCCAAGTAGATAGTAATTTCTCCTTTGACAACTATATTGCCAAGCGGTGGTGGTGCTGTGGTAGCATTGTTGCCTCACAGTAAGATGTTGTCCTGTTCGATTCTCAGCTAGAGCATCTTCTGTGCGGAGACATGCGTGAATGGGTGTACCTTCATTGAAGGTTGTGCATCAGGGCCGGCAACTCGGCACATAACAATCTACTGCCAATCATTAGTGGACCGGAGTTCCGCTGTGGTGACCCCTAACCAGGAAAAGCCGAAAGGCACAACAAGTTAGGAAATCCTTCTATGTGGACCATCTAATTACTAAAGGGTTTGCATCTAGAAATAAAGAGGTTATAGTGCCCCTCTACTCATCACTCATCACACCTATCATAGAGTACAATGCCCCATTTGGGATGTACCTCACAAGACACTTCCAACAACTGGAGAAACCACAAATGTACCTCTCCAAGAGGATTACTGGCCTCAAACATATGTCCTATGCAGCCTGACTGAAAACACTCTGGCTGTACTCAGTGGCATATCGCTTACTCAGAGGTGATCTCTGCTTGACTTACAAAGCCATGTCCAACTCAGAATTGATGGACATGCTCCACCTAAAGAAATCCAAGTCATTGCGAGCCAAGTGCTCTAGTAAGCTAAACCTCACCACAACAATAAATAGAACATACTGGAGGGATAGATTCCTGTCACAGAGACTCCCCATGCTTTGGAACAAAATTCCAAACTACATTAGGCAGAGCCCCTCACTAACACTCTTCAAGAGAAACCTTGACAAGTGGATGGGTAACAGAAAATACACCCCCTGGGATCACTTCATTGGCTTTGCTTGACAGAGGATCAGTTAATTAATTAATGGGGCAGCGAAAGCCGACACATTCTGGCTAGGCTTATAAATGCCTCAGGCAGATAGCCTAGTACCTACCTATGAACCTATGTACAAAGGGCATGGCACAGTTGTTATAATTTGCACAGATGGAGAAGGGAGTACACAATGGCATGCCTTTCACAGAGACATATATGAGTGTGACTGCAGAGGAGTATAAAACTACAAAGTGCTTTTATTTAAAGTTTCAGAACCAGTGTGAGGGGGTTAAACTCAAGAAGAGACAGGGTAAGTGGAAGTGTGTAATGTGCTGAAGGCTGTGGTAGTGTGAGTGAGGACCTGCAGGGACACAGCATCAGCAGATGGTGCAGCACTGTACCTTTGTCTAATTCACAGATCCACGGCAACCACAACCCTGGCAAGATGTCACTGTACTTTGTGACCTTGAGAAATGTTTGCTAGCAGATGTGTCAAGATGATAATTGCCATAACCCCAAGAATGGCCTGGTCTCAGAGCATGCACCACAATAGATGTCCATGGCCATGTTGGCTTAGATCTGCGGATGTAGCAGATGACTGGTTCTCAGGACAGCTGCTCACCCCTGGCAGGTGAATTTAGAAAGACATTGCACATTTTGACATGGGATTCAGTCTGTCCAAATGAATCACACATATAGGGCATGAACTCTCACAGCATGCACACGCCAGATCACCCTCACTATCCCTACCATAGCTTTGGTGGCACTAGCCTGTGCCTCCATAATGAACCTGCACTTACACTTAGTTGAGGACAGTGACACACCAGTTGGAGGCCAATAATCATGTCTCCAGTGAGCAGCATTACCACCCCCCATGTAGACCACTCTGCCACGAGCAGTCTACATGGAGACCCCTCTGTCATGAGTGCTAGGTGCTAACTCAGACATCCTCTACTAGGGAGAGCACACTTCCTTGATTGATAGTGCCCCCATCAACCTGTTCTCTCTCTGATATCTGGTTAGCCTGATTATCCACAAGCATATAGGTTGTGTCTATAGTCTCTGTTGGGGATGCAATGGTCACATTCCCTGTGTCCAGCACACACTCTGTAACCTTTGGGGGTTCCTATTATGTGATCGAATGATCACAATAGCGAACGCTCATAAGAGCAAAAATGCTGCACATCAAAGTGCTTTTTGTGGGATCGCAGTACAGTGAAGACTGGAATATGTGATCTCAGAGTTGGTATACATATTTAACGAGGGTGTGGGGGGTATAGACCCCCATAATAATCAATTCCATGTGTGGCATTTTCACTGTTATGAGTGTTTGAAATTGTGATCATTTGATCACGTAATAGGAACCCGCTCCTGGCTGTGCCAGCTCATCCTCACCATCATTATCAGAGGCTGAAGATCTTCCAACATCAGGCAGGTCCAGTTCCATGGTGCTGGGGATGGATAAACAATCATCTGTACATACACCAAAGCACAAAATATCCAGTGTAAGCATGACCCAGCAGCACAACTAGACGTGCAACTATGATTTCTAAAGCTATAAACATGATAAAAAACTAATTCCAGTGGCAATACCTTATGCAGATAGCTGTGGCAGTTGAATCCCCAATGTATCTGTATAATGTAAATCAGACAGATTTCATGAAGTTTTATAGATACTAAGGTGTACAGAGGACTTGCAGGTACTGATACATTGAAATAGTACTACATACCTGAGAAATCCACAGTGAATAATCTATGGAGCCTGTCCAGCTCCATTCCAACATTCAGCAGAGACCTGTGGGACTCTGTGTAGGTGATACTCCCTTTAAGAGAGTCCAGAGATTACTCAGTAACCAGAATAGGTAGTTCACCTGATGACTCCCACCTGGTACCCTATGTTTCAGTGCCACTGCTTCCACTCTCTGGGTGGCACAATATATCATATCCATGGTTGTGAGGTGGGTGGATCATTTTGTATCCATGATCCTATCCCTCCACTGCATTCATATTAGTGATAATCGTAGCCCAAGCACAGTCGTGGTAAAGCTGTTCAATTGCATGGACATCAAAGAGCTATTACAGATGGAGAAAGAGGGCCTGCTGTACTACCGCATTCAAAACATCTGAGAATGTAGGCTTATGAGTGGACATCACTGATGCAGTAATTTGTTTTTTCAGGTGCTGTGTGTATTAGGAATTGTTCTGTTGATATGGAAAACCATGGAATTAACAACCTTTTTCCTGCATGGGATTTACAAATTCTAACACTACTAATATCTTCCTAGGTTGTATAATATGCTATATTTGTGCCAGGAAGTTAGATATCTATATCTACACTGTCTAAGTAAATGTCAGGCATCTAGGTTTATCGACCACACAAAACAATCGCAGAAGTGCAACTGGTCAAGGAGTCATGTGGCCATTAAGGTATCACTATTACGAATATTGTGGCTAATGATATATGTGCGAGGCATACAACACTAAAATAGTATTGAATAGTAGTCAGAATATGAGCTCAGTGGTGTTTTTCCCATCCAGTTTAACAATCATTCAGGCTATTAATTGCTGTACTCCTAGAATTTCTCCTTCAGTTTACTTTGGTTAACACATTGGAAACTGACAAACTAACATCCCTTACAGGCAGCAGGTTCAAGACCAGGCAAAGGGACCCATAATACAAAATAATGGATCTGTAAAAAGTATCACTTGCCTTATACAAGTAGATATACTAAGCTGAAGAAAGGTTGTCCAAATCGGCACTGGCGGGAAACAAACTCTTGTAGCAATGTTTTCTTCCATGGAGATATAAGGCTCTGTGATTCTCTTCACACTTATATCGTGTAGATACATCTGTCTGGGTGCAATGAGTATGCTAGCTAGGGCACAGCTTATTCCTTTTTCTGAATCACTCAGTCTGCTTGACAAGCACACCTGACAAACACTGTGTAGAATTCTACTCAATGCCGTGCACATGCAAGCAGCACTGAGCACACGCGTTCAGCCTATGTTTTTGGGTGGAGTGATGTCATTCCATATTTAACCATCTGGATATGGAGTCACTGTAGAGCATGTTGACTGAATGCCGTATATTGTACTGAGGGCAACCATGAGTCACACCTTAAACTGTCAATGTGGACCATAATAATAATAATAATATAGTTTCTATATTTTCTGAGGTTGCCATAAGCTGCTGAAATGAGTTGCCAATCAATGCCCATAATTTTTTAACAGATGAGACAAGGAAGACTTGATCTGGTTAACAGTTCCCTGCCATTTTTCCCTTCAAAGTGAGCTATTATGGAAGATGGAGAAAAAAAAGTGCTCCTTTTAAAGCACAGAGTTGGTCTGAGGAGTAGACAAAGATATTTCTTTAGCTCTTCCATAAGTACTACATCTGAAGGTTTATATAGAAGGGCCTCAGTGTAAGGATGAAGCCTGGGATAGTCTAGCACATGTTGTCACCCATGCAAGTGGCATCCTATACACAGGGGAACAATGTGGTCACTAATACAATGACATGAGATACCATAATCCTGACCTCCTTGAACGATGAGAGGATTAAGTCAAAGAGCAGGCATTACCTGTGTACTGTAAGGAGAGTATATGTTAGGTCCACATTTAAAGTGGCACTTCATGTCATCCACAAATATTACAAAGTGTTCTCTTTATGACTATAGCACCTGAAAATGCTGAAGTGAATAGGCAGCTGCTCAAGAGAAGACTGGAGAATCTGAGAGAGAGAGAGAGAGAGACAGAGAGAGAGAGAGAGAGAGAGAGAGAAACGAGGTACATATACTTGCTTCACACTGTCTTAGTTTTAATACTAACAGTAGTAAGAATTCATTCATAAAATGTATGATTTTCATACATCATTGCCTCTTCTGTCATTACTGCTATAGCTCAAAGGTAGTAGTATGACTGTTTCATTTTATGTGTGTGTAGGTATCCCTCTCATATAAGTTGTAATTTGGGTCAGGATTTTAGGCTTCTGTTCTCACATTATGAATAAGCCTGCAAGTTCAATTCTCTTAACACCACAGTTGTGTTAGCTTAAAAAATACTTAATGTTTACTTTTCTCTCTAATTAGTATAACTGCAGCATTACACATGCAAAACATGTAATATTATCATTTGCCTATCACCTGTGAGTAAAATATGTATGTCTGAGTGTTCTTTGTTTATGGACAATAGTCTCAGACATCAATACTATATATCTACAGGCACCCATTTGGCCCTCTACATAGCTCTTCACATTAGTCCTTTATATGTAAGGCTGCAAGTGATGATGGTGTCAGTTCAGATCCCAGTCTCATTAGATATACTAATATGCTTGTTAAATTAATTTTTGTTTTGTTCATGTATATTATGTTCAACTGTATCAGTCTCAATATAATAATAACTTCACTTTTTCATAGTATTTGTACCTATTTCTCACCAACCTCTGTTGCTATATACTCTCTTAAATGCAATTATTGTACTTATTATTTTGTTTCCCACCATTTCATTTACTGTTTTGTAAATCAGCATGGTGACTTGCACCCATCCCACCAACAATGCCTATCACCCCCCACAGGTGGCTTCAGCAGTGCCTCCACCATTGAAAACACCCAACACATCTGTGTCCCAGCCTGCCACAGCTACTTCCACACCTCCTGCCCTACCTGCATCACCTGACTCCTGTAGTACAGCACCAGACACTGGTACAATTGCAGCCCTGTGGTAGCAGTGCAAGTGGAAGTGAAACTTTTGTCACCCATCAAAAGCTGGCAGACGTTGTGGGGGATATTATAGCTAGAAGATGCCTGAATCAGCTAAATGGAGACCTTTCTTTCTTGACTCATTGAGTAACATTTCTGTCCAGCACCAGCACCACCATCTGAGCCAGAACTCTGAGGTGATGGTACCCAGGGTGATTACTTCGCACTGCTTTTCTGCTGGATGAGACTGCAGCCGGGACCACCCCATCCTCATCCTATCCTCCAACTTTCTGTCCCCCCTCCATTTGGTATCCACATCTATTTCTGTTAGTCATTCAATCTCCCCTCACCAATGTCTTCCCCCATTTGTCTGATGTCTTCTTCACCATTATGTTCTCCCTCCCTCAGTGTATGTTACTCCACACTCTATCAGTCATATCTATGTTTCCCCTGCTGCCTAACTTAACCCGCTTACCTTCCTCTTACTTCCGCTAATTCCTTTCCAATTTACTCTTTTCTTTAAAACTAGAAAATAAACACATTTCTGACAAAATAAATAAATAAATAATAGATTTCCCAGCTAGCCCTCCTCCATCCTGCTCATTTCTTATTTGCTCCTTTTCCCTTCAACCTTTTGCTTATTTCCCATTTTTCATCTCTTTCCTATACTCCCATTTCTAAACTTTAATCTGTCAAAACATAGATACGCACATCAAACACATCACATACATTCTCATATAGGACTTCTAAATTACTTATCTTTTTGTGATTATTCTGTGAATGAGAGCTCAAGAAGAGCATCGTTAATGTCCTTGTACAGCCAAGGAGGAATGTTACAGCTCAGTGTATGACAATTACATCCCATCACTGTCATCCACTAAGTAGATTGCCCTTGGCTGCCATCAGTTGTGCAAATGAGCTGAGCAGTGTGCAAAGGCGAGGTCTGGCTGCTTTAGGAAGTGATTAGTAAAGTGTCAGTGAGCAGGATGGAGAGTGCAAATCCCCTCAGAGTCACATGCCTTTTTTATGCTTCCATTCTGCAGTTGTGTAACAATCACCTGCTATGTGCTTCACTGACACCTTCAGTATGGCTGTTTCTGTGGCTCAAATTATAAATGCAGTGCTTGCTTCATAGGTTCATAGGTGATTACTAGGTTAATGGTGCAAACCAGCTGATAATACCCAGGATATGATGATGTTATAGCTCAATTCTCCACATATGGGTAGTGGGTCTTTGGCCTGGTTTTGAACATAATTAAAAAAAAGCCTTACGGTTATCTTTCACTTGGAAGGCTAACTTTGCCTCATAGTTTACTTTGGCAGATTTTACCAGCTCTTTAATTTGTTTGTTTAGACTTGTGAGTGTCTTTTTTGTACTGTTTAATCTGTTCCTTCTTGGCTTTGGAGACTATTTTGTTTTCCTTTTGTTGCATAACCCATTCATGCTAGAGGACCACTAGGTTAGTTTTAATACTAAAGAAGATAATTTTGTGGTCAGATCTTACCAGACAGGAATTAATGCATGGGACGGAGCACCTCCCCCTCCATGTTTATAAGTACCATTCCAAGGAAATTTGTACCTCTAGCTGGGGAGCTAACTAGTTGTTCCAGTGTGTTTGTATTGATGAAGTTCAAAAACCTCTGAGCAAGTGAATTATGGTGTTAGGCTGAATGTTAAGAGATTACAGTAGGTTTAGGTAGGAGATACGGTTTCCCAGACTCATGTTAGGGGATCTGTAGCTAGCAAGGATATGACAGGGGGATGCACCTATGGTTTATTGAGTATGAAGCAGCTCAAGAAAGTCCTGTTGTTGGACCAGTGCATTGGTGTACTTGTCATTTATGAATACCAAGACACAGCTTCCCTACATTTTATCCTGAGCTGAGGGGGATCAGAATATATAAATGGCACTGTAGCCTTTGATAGCCAGGGTAGTCTCGACAGTTTTGAACCATGTTTCCATGAATATACATATGTATGCATTCTCCAGGGCGAGGAGTGCTTCCAGGGAGTACAGTTTTTATTTAAACTCCTAGCATTCAGCAGCAGTACCTTTGGGTGGTTGTGAATGATTTTTGCTATGTTGGAGGGTTTAACAACTTACCATGACCTAAAAAAGGAAGCATGGGATAGATAAAGTTTTTGCCAGCATCCAGAAGCCAAGTGGTGATAACTGTAAACCATCTCTAGCAAAGCATTGTGGTTTGTCAATCATGTCTCTCCAAGCTGCCAGATATTAGACCACCTTGTTGTGATATCAGAAACAAAGCCAATTGTTTAAATCAATAATCTTTTGCAGGTACTGTGGCATCATCGTATGTGAGAATAGGATGCTACCCAAGGCTAGATTCATACCCGCTTGGGACACATATTCAGAGAGCTCCATCTTGTTCTTGTGGTGTGTTGCCTTATGGGCTTGGAAGTGGGTCTTCTTTGATTTTCATAGTTATGTGGTGCTGTCTTTTTTGAGTGAGTGAGTGTGTGTGTGTGTGTGTGTGTGTGTGTGTGTGTGTGTGTGTGGCCATTGAGAGATACTTTAAGGGAGTCTTGGATGTTTGAGTAGATTACACTTTAGTACCTCCGCATATGTGAGTCTATGTGTTTCTTCCTTAATGTTGGTAGTGAGTGTTTTGGGTGTAATGCTGACAGCCTGGTTTGCGTTTTTCATGTGAGGACTTTACGTCCAATAACACTGTGTATTTATATCTCTCAAATACTGTGTTTGCTCTGAAATTGTTTGTCAGTGAACATGAAGCAGTTACTTTGCTCTGAAATTGTCAGTGAACATGAGGCAGTTACTACACTGCCTAATGATGCCCATATCCACAAGGCCACAGAGATGATAGTGAAGTACCTATCCGTTATATCAGATCTTAGTAAATGGGAAGGAGTAAAGGAGAGTCAGTTAAAGGTCAAAGTAAAAGTGTTTAGTAGTATACTTTTAGATGACCTGCAGTGGTACTGCTCTCTGCACAAACTGGCAGCTCTTTGGACAGCTATGAACAGTGGGTGGCTATGGAGGATGTTTCTTATAGAGGATTTTAAACTGGAGATGTTTACATATATACAAGGAATGGGTAACTGATGAACAAATGCTAGGCTTTTATGCCATTGGGATTGAAGACTTTTATACACTTATGCCATCAGGCCAAACAGATAAACACACAATAAGCCATCTAACACCAGTTTCCAACACAGATGGGTTGAATCAGCCCTCTGCTCCCACAAGAGTTCAGAATAAAACTCTCTTAATGTAAAATTAACTAGTTCTGAGTTCAAGTACAGTAACAAATGCTTTACAACAAATGTCAGTACTCCTGTAGTATCAGGAATCCTTGAAAATAAGTTTACAAACCATGAAAAATGTTCCCAAACAGAGAAAAAGTAGCACAAATGTAGGAAAACATTTACAAACACAGAAAAAAAATGCAAAACTTAAAAATGTTTTGGCAAACTCTTGAGAACTTTGGTAAACTCAGAACAGCTTTTTTAGTATCAGAGGAGGTTAGGAAATATCAGGAAACTGTTAAAATGACTTTAGTTAATAGTTTACTGTGTTCGCATCCTCTCAGTGTTGTAGATGGGGGGAGGGGGTTCTTAACATCTGCATTATAGTAGAAGTAAACTGATCAATTCTCCATCATATTCTGCATCCCTGGATTTGTCAACCCCTCCCTTTGCAGTCTTGTGACAATTTGAGAAGGGTTTCTTCTTTGTATACATGAGTTACACAAATCACTCTGCACATGCACATTTCCAGCTGTGCTAATAGCTTGCAGTGACTACCCTAGAGCCTCATACTCACTCAGTGTTACTACAGCTGCTTGTACTGTACTGTGGCTGTGGGTTGGTCCTGAGTCCCTATTGCAGGTGTGACAAAGAACTGCTCATCTTGTACACCCTCAAGGCTCATTACACATGCATAATAAACAGTGCTGACTCAGTTGTGATTGTGGAGATGATGCTTCTGAACCCCTGGGCTTGTGTCAGTAAACTGTAGTCACAAAGTATACATTTCAGTCTGTAAAATACAATAAAATCATCAGAGTACCTAAAAAAAAAATATATATATATATATATATATAGCAATATATTATATGCGGTTTACTTGGAGAATAATATATTATTGCTGTGTTACATTAAACTTTCAAAATATCACTATGTTAAAATTCAAAGAGCATATTTATCTGTATAAGCACAAAGACATTGCAAACAGTTTATAGTTCCATTGTAAAGATTCAGCAGCGGCATCCTATTATCTATGGGACATTTCCCCCAGAGCTACATTGACTTTCTGCCCTTGCTGTACTCGTTAATCAAAAATTATTTGATTATGATGGAAAACTCTAACTTTGCATACACTTTAAGTCATTTGTGTAGCACAGGAGCTATAGCAAGACATGAAACTTGAACCTGTGGAATGAAAGTTATGTACAAACTATCACAACTAACATTAGTATTTTTAGAGTCATTAAGCAAAACAAAGTCAAGTGGGTGAGTAACAGTCACACTCATCTCTTGAATAGCCCACTGTCTGCCACTAGATACAGTATAGACTGTTTTGAACTTCCAGTGTGTGTGTGTGTGTGTTTGTGTGTGTGTGTGTGTGTGTGTGTGTGTTTGTGTGTGTGTGTGTGTGTTAGGTATAGAAGCATCAGAGAATACTTCTTTGACATGGACCACTGCACAAGATAGGAGGTATGAAATGTACTGCACATGGCACAAGGTATGAAATGTACTGCATGTGGCACAAGGTATGAGATGTACCGTATGTGGCACAAGGTATTTGATGTACTATATGTGGCACAAGGTATGAAATGTACTGCATGTGGCACAAGGTATGAGATGTACTGCATGTGGCACAAGGTATGAAATGTACTGCATGTGGCACAAGGTACGAGATGTACTATATGTGGAACAAGGTATTTGGTGTACTGTATGTGGTACAAGGTATTTGATGTACTGCATGTGGCACTAGGTATGAGATGTACTGCATGTGGCACAAGGTATGAGATGTACTGTATGTGGCACAAGGTATGAGATGTATTGTATGTGGCACAAGGTATGAGATGTACTATACGGGGCAGAAGGTATGAGAGATGTAAATGACTGGGCCTTTTTGTAGTTAATCACAAGACAAAGTTAATTAAAGAAGTAGTTTCTGAAAAGAAATCTGAAAATAATGGCTGGAATTTAGAAAGAATTGACTATAATCATGTAAAGTGCCTACCACATATAGGTTAGTATACACAATCATGTAAAATGCAACTCAGAAATAGCTTTAGCTGCAATTAGAAAAACCTGATTATCAACTCATTTGCATGTTTCTGTATTAATAATAGCACTTTGAGGCAATAGTATTCTATGGTGGCAAATGCATTTATTTATTTGTTTATGTACAGTATATATGTATGTATGTTACCAGGGTAGTACACTGATCAATAACGAGCAGTTTCAATTGCAGTCCAGGTGAAATACAAAACATTTCATAAACAAAAAAAATTGCAGAAATTTAAGCAATAGCAGAGTGGTTCAGACTAGTTGCAAAAAAAAGCTGTATGCGTGCAGTCTAGTGAACCAACAGAGTGTAATATACAATCGATGTACAATTGGTATTGTAGTAGTTCCATTACACAAAGAAAAAAGGCAAGTGTTTTTATTTCTTGATCTAATATAAATTCAATTTAGCAGTCTGTATCTGCTTTAGCTAAGGTCTATAAGCCTATATTAGTAATTCCAGTATATAGTTGCACTAGTGGTCTAATTGTTGGTATTAAACCCTGCTTTCATTCTTAAGCACTGAGTGCATGTCAGGCTAGTTCATGACTTGTCCTTGCATTAAGGCATATTGATTTTTAACTAACTCCACCTCTCCAGTGAGTTGTATGTTTTTTATCTAAAGTAAGACTCACTTCATGTTGTAACTTTGAGACACTTCAACAACAGTCATCACAATCACAATTCTGTTTCTGATGTTTTCATATTTTATGCCATTAAAGCCACAATTTTCAGCCAGTTCACACAACTGCCTTTCAAAAAATTCAGTGCTCTAAACCTTGGCTTGTACACCTCTGTGAAAGCATGTCCTGTCATGCATTCATTCCTCCCAAATGTCCAGATTTTTGCAGAATGTCCTGACTTTTACCTCATATTTTTGGTCTGTCCCTCATAAAATGTGTGGCTTTTTGACAAATCACTGAGGACTGAAGTCATTAAATAGTGAAACACATTTAAGTTTCAGACTTAATATATTTCAGAAAATCCATGCTAACACAAATCCTATTATTCTAGGAACTTTCTAAGACCAGTGCTTAAAATCTGTCCCCATTTTTGGGCATTTGTTCCCCCATTATTTTAGGTTTTGTCAAGGTTTCTTGCATTAAGAAATTGAGAGGTATGCATGCATTATATTTGCTCTTAGTACAATATATATTTATTTATTTATTTATTTATTTATTTAACATTTGTTGACCGGGAAAGTCCGACTAGGTTCCACAGATCCTGTTTTCAGCGGAGGCCCGGGGAGAAATGCCCCAGAAGCATGTCTTTAGAATGTGGGAAAAAACCCACACGAACGCAGGGAGAACATGCAAACTCTACACAGAAGGCACCCCAGCCGAGAATCGAACCGGAGAACCTCTTGTTGTGAGGCGACAGCATTAACTGCTGCACCACTGCGCCGCCCTTATTTTAGACAAATGTAACTATCTGACACTCTGATAATGAAAAGGAACTGCATGTTTCTTCCACATCTTTACCCATTGAATATTGCAAATTATGCAATGTTAGCTCATTAGTATTAAAAAATGTGCACACTGATTAGTCAGCCCAGCTAGCATGCCCATTGTAAAAAAAAATCCAGATGCTAAAGTATCATTTAGCGGCCTGACTTTTCTATTGGAATATGCCATGGAGTGAGAGTGCAAAACAAAAGAAAAAATCAGGTACATTCTAAAAAGTAAAGGAGAGAAATGTACCCCTTCCCTTCTTTTCCTGCTGTGTCTCTCCATAAATCTCAACTTGTACCTTTCAACTGTCCAAATGTTTGCAGAATGGCCAGATTTTGCTCTCAAAGCAGTAATGGAGATTCTCTTCCTCCACTGCTACTCTTAAAAAAAGGCAATAGAGGAAGATCGTCTTTTCTATCTTTTCTCTGCTACTTTAATTCAACAGCACTGATATACTGTGCAAGCAAGGAATGCAACTCCTACACGCATGCGCAGCACATCAAACATGGAAGAATGGCAAACAACGTGGAGGAACACTATGGATCCATTATGCAATAATATTATTTAAGAAAGATAAGCAATTTCTTTCTTAAACAATGTCACTGTATAATATCAATAACCCACTCGTGGATGTAGGTATATCAGGATTTACCCATGGCTGGCTTTGTATGATCACTCACCCTCATGATCAAACCACACCCACTCTGGGTAAATCCTGATATATCCACACTAACTTGTGGTTATTGCTTTAGTATTTTTCCAATATTTCATCTTATTCTTTATCTAGCATGGTCATAAATCTCAATTGAGTAAATGCATGTCTTCTGACAGGCCAGGCAAGTCAAATAACTCAAGTCAGTTAATTTAGGTAAAACAATGATTTTTTGAGATAAAGCAGTGGTTTACTCCAAGTATGGCAAATCGACTTAATTTCATTTACATGGTTTTGTAACTAGTGTGGCATTTTTCATTTTATGGTCATAATGAAAACTGTGGCTCTAAAACATGTCACAACATGTACTTTTGGTTACCCAGTAACAGAAAAGAGTACTGGAGGAAATAACAAGATGTATCACCAATTTAGTCAAACAAGTAACTTTTATTCTGAGCAAAACGGTAGCTGAAAACAAAAGATGTTAACATTTTAGTCATCTTTAACACACTATGTTCAAAATGCAAGACATCGTGGGATACATCCAGTCATAAAATGATAATGCTCTACAAAAGTCTTAAACAGGCAATGGCTATAGCACAAATTCACAGTACATACAAGCATTGTAGTAGCTTTATTTTACTTATCCTCACATTAAGTTACTGCACTTCTAATTTTAGAATTTGTAGCAAACTTTGTTAGCCAATATTTTTAACTGGTAAACCATGAATTATTCACATGTAATCTGCTTATATTCACATTAGATTTCTTACGATGTAGCCTGTTTTCAGGCCATCTTATGGCATATTTATTTCAATTGCTAACTTGAAGATGCTAAATAATGGCACTGTGGGGGACCAAGGCAAATGCTATTGGCCGATCAAGAAAAACTGTATCATCTGGAATGCCTTCATCATCTGCATGCACAACATCTGTATAGAAGGAACACAAATCACTTCTGCCTCATTCCACCCAAGTAAATACCTTTTAAAGGTATATACACTTAAAGGTCATTATAGATAACCATTCACTTATTGTCAACATCACACTCGCATCCTATACGTCTTAGCTCTTCTCTGAGCTATTTAGTTAGAACAGTATTTGAAATGCAGTAAGTAATAAACTCAGCAAAAAGTGACCCCATTATTTCATCAAACAGAGCAGCAATCCCTATCCCCTATACCCAGAGGCAGCATTACTTATCACCACATATTTTACCTGGTAGCTTTATTATATAGCTCATACCTTCACTGACTTACAGTCCTTAATCTTAAGTGAAAGCAGTCTAAGGACTTATTTCAATAAACAGTGACTGAAGGGTCACTTGAAAATTCTTACAATTACTATTTTAACCAGGCAGAGTGAATTAAACCCCAATGGAAATTGTGTATCTCACCTTAATTTGTATCAAGTACTCATAGCTTGATTACTGTATATAACAACACCTAGATAGCCATGGCTTAAACTTCAAGACATAGTTCCATCCACCATTTCCTTTCTGTGCAGAGTTTTCATGTTCTCCCTGTGTCTGCATGGGTTTTCTTTAAGTATTCTAATTTCCTCTCACCTCCCAAAAGCATATTGGTTGACTGGCTATATAAACCATCCATATTTGTTACATTTACCCTTACCTTTGCACTTAGGCTGTGGTGAAAAGCTCTCAAAATGTACCAGTTCACTTGCCCAGTTAAATGAATAAATAAAATAAAATAAAATTCAGTTGTTGATAGCACATCTTGACAAACATTTTAATAGAACAAGTAGATTATATTAAAGATCAGACCTGATCTTGGAACAATGGAGGTGCAAGTAAACAGAATGCAAATACAATGGGAGCATTACAATGTTCCTATGTGAGGATGCTGTACAATGTACAAACAGATCTACTTAATACAAATTAGCAAATACAGAGTATTAAGAATGTTTATTTACAAATTTAAATATGAAATAAATGACTTGACTGCTCTTTGTTGTCACCAAGGTAACCTTGTTGCACTACAGCTGCACAACCGAGCTGAGGCAGAGAACCTGAGGAGGAGGAGGAGTGAATTTTAGCCTTTTCAATAAAACACATGCTGGAGGAGGTTCTGTTGAGATATTATGTTAGTTTTTTTCTTAAAAGTCTGGAAATGAGTTTCCTTTCAATTTTGTTTTGGAAGGAAGCCTCAGTTTGCTGAGGCTACTTTAAAAGTCCTCTCCAATTGTTTTGTGGAAGCTAAATTGATAGTCAGTGTGCTATCTCAATAAATTAAACTTAAAAAATAAATTCAATAAACAAATAAAAGAAACAAAGACATAGTAAGAAATTGCTCAGTTTTGCTGAATAGGTCTTAGGGGGTTGCCCTAAGAGTGAGAGTGTTTTTCACTCTGGGGGACAGAAGTTGACACTGGGCGATTTAATGGTTAAGGAAGCGAGTAGAGGAATGCCATGTGCAGTGGACTGAAGACAGCTGTTTTCTCTAGTCCTGAAATGTGATTATTAGTCCTTGGAGGCAAGCGAAGGAATTTACAAATGGCACTGACTATAGTTTATTGGGGGGGGGTACATTTAGAAGAGCTGTGTACAAGAAGAGGGAAGGTATATTCCAGTGTAAAGCTAAGAAATTCTTGGTTATGGCAATGCTGGCTTGGAGAGTCAGCTAAGTAGATGATTTCTACTATGGTGACAATTTCCCAAGAAAATATTGACAATGAAGTTTGTTGACAGAGAAGATGTTTGGGGTGGAGCATCAATGTATTTTGGGGCCTGGCAGTGGTATAGAGCAAAGCTGCACAATAACAAAATTGTCAACCAGGGCTGTTAGAGCTTCATTTGATAGAATATCACATGATTTGAGACTTTTGGCTGATCGAGTGAGGAGAACAACAGGGATTTAAGGAATGTGCAACACAATATTTTCTTACCATTGAAATAGGCTGCTGGAAAGGTTTCAAATGAAACTTTAGAGATGCTTGTATATATGTTTTATACTGACCAGCAATTAATGAGTTTAGGAAGAAAGGGAGAAGATGTTATTTACAGGTGAATGGTGTATTGTAAGGCAAAGAAGGCTTTGGTAGTTTTGGTTTTATTAAACTCAAGATGGCAGTAAAGACAATCATTCCAAAATGAACTCCGGGAACTGAAATGGCTTATCAGCTGCTTCTGTCTTTGGAAAAATCAAAAATCTGGAAAACCATGGAAAATATTGGTTAGATCATCTCATAGTATGAAAGAGAATAGGTCTAAAAGTAACTGTGACAGCCAGGTAAGAAGTGTACTTTGAGGGATGCATTGTATTTTGTAAACATGCCTTTTCACCTACAAATTTTAAGCAATGGCAAGAGTTTTCCTATGCATTAACAATGTAAATGTAAGTAAAAGACTTAAATAGAAATTGACTTTTTCAGCTCTATTTTAGGTGGTTTCTTTCTTGACTGGCATACAAGTGTTTATTTAGGACTTATACTGATTCATTTAAAAATCACTTCATCTAAATTCAATATATATAAATTCATTTAACATATAATTCAAATCTTTGAAAAATCATTGAAAAAAACAGTGCTCACAAATACACACCACACACACACACACACACACACACACACACACACACACACACACACACACACACACACACACACACACACAGTCAAACATAGACACAAACACACACACACATGCTTCTGCACACACCCACATGCACATACTCACAAACACACACACATACACACACACACACACACACACACACACACACACACACACACAAACAGATATATGCACACATACATGCATTGACACTGAGACACGCAAGCACATAGACAAACACACACACACACACACACACAGGCACGTAGACACACACACACACACACACACACACACACACACACACACACACACACACACACACACACACACACACACACATTGGGGAGGTATCCTTTACCATCATATTGCTAGAAGAAGTTATGTCAAATGATACCATCATATCAGATCAATCTGATGTACTTTTTTTGAAATGAAGTATCCTGTGCCATTACATTTTATTAAAGCCAAAAGCATACCTTTTGAGTCTGCATCTGTTGTGAAGAAGTAGCAAAGCTACGTCGGGGTGAAGGAGGAAACTACCCAAGGCATAAAGTGTTACGGTCTGAGATTGGTCATCCAAGACCAATCCTAATCACTTTTGCTGGAATTTTAGTGGCATGTGATGTTATTGGACCTAGCTCTGAGAATAACACACACACAGACACACACACACACACACACACACACACACACACACACACACACACACACACACACACACACACACACACACACACACATTCTTACATATTTTGTAATATTTAATGAGAGGGCAAACATATATAACATTACTGCTCATTTTAGAAACATTTTGATTAAGTAAGGAGTTAGAGTCATATAAGTTAGATCGTGTTTTGGAAGCATGCTGAATTTATAAGGACTTGGGTATAAATAGAGGCTGGTTACAGAAGCTAAACATGTAAGGAATTAGAATGATATGAAGTTCTCTAGAGCCTATGTTCATAGAAATCTTGCAAAGTATTCAGAACAGTGCTGTCTTTTCTGCTTCTCAAGACCATCTGGATTCATAGACAACCCATCAGTCCACCTATAAACATGGTTGTGCTGTTCTAGGCACAGAGGTTCATAGCTACATATAAGTACAGTGGACTGTGGGCATTCTGTATGGAAGAATGACTCCTGGTGAGCTACCATTGTATACTATTTCTGATGAAGTCCTAATGATGAAAAGTGCATTAAAGGATTCTATGCTTAAAACCGTTGTTTCCTTCTCCAGTGGTGCTGTTTCCTTTTGTGGTTTTATTAATAGTTTGGCATTTGTTATCACTCTCCACAGTTTTTCTTCTTTGGTTTATTGTGAGTTACCATTGTAGGAGACTGTCAAGGGATAGTGCTCCAAGTGTGTGTGTGTGTGTGTGTTTGTCTGTATGTACACCTATACACTTTATCACCCTGCTCAGATTGCCAGTGTAGTCAAGTCATTGTTTATGAAAAGTATATGTTAGTACTGTCACAATGTATCAGTGTAGTGGGTCTATGGGTATGTGTAGATGCCTATTGTGTGTGTGTGTGTGTGTGTGTGTGTGTGTGTGTGTGTGTGTGTGTGTGTGTGTGTGTGTGTGTGTGTTTGTCTGTATGTACACCTATACACTTTATCACCCTGCTCAGATTGCCAGTGTAGTTAAGTCATTGTTTATGAAAAGTATATGTTAGCACTGTCACAATGTATCAGTGTAGTGGGTCTATGGGTATGTGTAGATGCCTAGTGTGTGTGTGTGTGTGTGTGTGTGCGTGTGTGCGTGTGTGCGTGTGTGCGTGTGTGCGTGTGTGTGTGTGTGTGTGTGTGTGTGTGTGTGTGTGTGTGTGTGTGTGTGTGTGTGTGTGTGTGTGTGTGTGTGTGTGTGTGTGTGTGTGTGTGTGTGTGTATGTATGTATGTGCCAAGATGGATGACACAAACTGTGTGTGGTATACTTACTAGGTAGGTTGCTATACTCTGCACTTCTTTCAGCTCCTCAGTGTAGCAATTTAAAGTTAGTCAATAACCTAAGTAATGAGATGGCTGTTTCGGAATGTGGATGATTATGAATCACTAAATGGCAGAGCAGACCAATAAAGCAATAAAGTACATCAGTACAAAGTGAGTTGCCCCGCTATGCCATTGTTAGTAAATGCTGATTTAGGTGTACCTACTTTTGTCTTTCTCTCTCTCTATTGTATTTGTTGGTGTAGCTAATTTGGTCCATGGATTGAAACTAAATGCCAAGAAATGTATAATTCTATCCTTTGGAAAGTCATCAATCTCTAGTAACTATCATATGGACAACAAACCCCCAAGATTTGACCCAGTAGTCAGGGACTTGGGCATACACATACAGTAATCCAGCCTTTACCTACCTCGTGTCTGCAGTAGTGAGGAAATCATTCTATGTTGTGCAACTTATAAACAAAGGTACAGCACTGAGGTCAAAGAACGTCATAGTTCCACTGTATTTAGCATTCATCAGACTTACCATTGAATACAATGTCCACTTTGGTATGTACCTAACCAGGCATATCCAGCAACTGGAACATCCACAGATGTTCCTAACTAAAAGAATACAGGGTGTAACATGTCCTATGCAGACCTCCTCAAGTCCTTATCCCTGCATTCTGTCTCCTACAGGCTGTTGAGGGGAGATCTATGCCTGCCATACAGGGCATTGTCAGACCCCACTCTGATGGGCCACCTACATATCCACAAAACAAACGGCAACAGAATTACCTGTTCTAAAGACTTAAACCTTGCCTGTGATATAAATAGGACTTCCTGGAGAGATAGGTATGTATCCTATAGAGACTACCTCTTCTCTGGAACAGGTTTCCCATCCATGTGAAGCAAAGTTTCTCTCTAAACCAATTTAAGTGTAACTTGGAAAATTGGATGGAGAACGGAAAAGTCATTCCTGGTTTGGCACCAATGTCTCTGATGGACACAGGCAGCTTGTAAATGGTTTATCTCCAAGGCTAAGCTTGAAAATGTTTCATCTTCCAAGACCCTGCTTACACTTATCAAGGGTATCAAAAGTTGACAGAGATTTGGGATGCATAGCTAGGCTTATAAAGGCCCTTGTGGTCATTAACTTAGTAAACATGGCATGCATGAACATTTTGTTTTCTTTTTCTGTATTCCCTACAATTATTTTGCAATTGGATCTACTATCCTCCCCTTCTGCCTTAGGTCCTCTCTGTCTGCATTCAGAACAGTTTTCTTACTTTATTAGAATATGCAGCAGTCAAAGAAGGTGAACTTTCTATTTGCATTGTCCATCAAATGAGTATTTCCTTTTTTTTTTTCATCTGATGTCCTGCCGTGTCTTGTCCCTATTCAGTTAATCGGTCATGATACTATATTCCCGTTGCTGATTTCCAGCTATAATGATAATGTGGGTGGTCCTTCCTTCAATTTGATGTTGCAAATATACTGCACTATTCTTTGCTATGCTCACACTACCTATGGTTTCCCTTCAAATGGTTTAGCATATATCTTGCTTTATTTGATTTTGGAGAGAACAAGTCAGTTTCTTTCTAGTTGCGGAATAAAATCCGTCATGGTCCCTCTTTCTTTGTAAATATTTAAATGACAAATTCTTCTGTAATTGAATCAGCTTTGGAAATAGCAGTATTAGGAAAGAAGAACTGCAGTAAGAAGTAAGGAATAGGAAAGACAGACTGAGCCTGTTGGCTAACGAAGAGCCTAACAGAGCAGTCACCATGGCAACCACCATGGTACCAGAGAATCTCTACAGATTAACAGAGCAGTCACCATGGCAAACAGCATGGTACCAGAGAATCTCTACAGATTAACAGAGCAGTCACCATGGCAAACAGCATGGTACCAGAGAATCTCTACAGATTAACAGAGCAGTCACCATGGCAAACAGCATGGTACCAGAGAATCTCTACAGATTAACAGAGCAGTCACCATGGCAAACAGCATGGTACCAGAGAATCTCTACAGATTAACAGAGCAGTCACCATGGCAAACAGCATGGTACCAGAGAATCTCTACAGATTAACAGAGCAGTCACCATGGCAAACAGCATGGTACCAGAGAATCTCTACAGATTAACAGAGCAGTCACCATGGCAAACAGCATGGTACCAGAGAATCTCTACAGATTAACAGAGCAGTCACCATGGCAAACAGCATGGTACCAGAGAATCTCTACAGATTAACAGAGCAGTCACCATGGCAAACAGCATGGTACCAGAGAATCTCTACAGATTAACAGAGCAGTCACCATGGCAAACAGCATGGTACCAGAGAATCTCTACAGATTAACAGAGCAGTCACCATGGCAAACAGCATGGTACCAGAGAATCTCTACAGATTAACAGAGCAGTCACCATGGCAAACAGCATGGTACCAGAGAATCTCTACAGATTAACAGAGCAGTCACCATGGCAAACAGCATGGTACCAGAGAATCTCTACAGATTAACAGAGCAGTCACCATGGCAAACAGCATGGTACCAGAGAATCTCTACAGATTAACAGAGCAGTCACCATGGCAAACAGCATGGTACCAGAGAATCTCTACAGATTAACAGAGCAGTCACCATGGCAAACAGCATGGTACCAGAGAATCTCTACAGATTAACAGAGCAGTCACCATGGCAAACAGCATGGTACCAGAGAATCTCTACAGATTAACAGAGCAGTCACCATGGCAAACAGCATGGTACCAGAGAATCTCTACAGATTAACAGAGCAGTCACCATGGCAAACAGCATGGTACCAGAGAATCTCTACAGATTAACAGAGCAGTCACCATGGCAAACAGCATGGTACCAGAGAATCTCTACAGATTAACAGAGCAGTCACCATGGCAAACAGCATGGTACCAGAGAATCTCTACAGATTAACAGAGCAGTCACCATGGCAAACAGCATGGTACCAGAGAATCTCTACAGATTAACAGAGCAGTCACCATGGCAAACAGCATGGTACCAGAGAATCTCTACAGATTAACAGAGCAGTCACCATGGCAAACAGCATGGTACCAGAGAATCTCTACAGATTAACAGAGCAGTCACCATGGCAAACAGCATGGTACCAGAGAATCTCTACAGATTAACAGAGCAGTCACCATGGCAAACAGCATGGTACCAGAGAATCTCTACAGATTAACAGAGCAGTCACCATGGCAAACAGCATGGTACCAGAGAATCTCTACAGATTAACAGAGCAGTCACCATGGCAAACAGCATGGTACCAGAGAATCTCTACAGATTAACAGAGCAGTCACCATGGCAAACAGCATGGTACCAGAGAATCTCTACAGATTAACAGAGCAGTCACCATGGCAAACAGCATGGTACCAGAGAATCTCTACAGATTAACAGAGCAGTCACCATGGCAAACAGCATGGTACCAGAGAATCTCTACAGATTAACAGAGCAGTCACCATGGCAAACAGCATGGTACCAGAGAATCTCTACAGATTAACAGAGCAGTCACCATGGCAAACAGCATGGTACCAGAGAATCTCTACAGATTAACAGAGCAGTCACCATGGCAAACAGCATGGTACCAGAGAATCTCTACAGATTAACAGAGCAGTCACCATGGCAAACAGCATGGTACCAGAGAATCTCTACAGATTAACAGAGCAGTCACCATGGCAAACAGCATGGTACCAGAGAATCTCTACAGATTAACAGAGCAGTCACCATGGCAAACAGCATGGTACCAGAGAATCTCTACAGATTAACAGAGCAGTCACCATGGCAAACAGCATGGTACCAGAGAATCTCTACAGATTAACAGAGCAGTCACCATGGCAAACAGCATGGTACCAGAGAATCTCTACAGATTAACAGAGCAGTCACCATGGCAAACAGCATGGTACCAGAGAATCTCTACAGATTAACAGAGCAGTCACCATGGCAAACAGCATGGTACCAGAGAATCTCTACAGATTAACAGAGCAGTCACCATGGCAAACAGCATGGTACCAGAGAATCTCTACAGATTAACAGAGCAGTCACCATGGCAAACAGCATGGTACCAGAGAATCTCTACAGATTAACAGAGCAGTCACCATGGCAAACAGCATGGTACCAGAGAATCTCTACAGATTAACAGAGCAGTCACCATGGCAAACAGCATGGTACCAGAGAATCTCTACAGATTAACAGAGCAGTCACCATGGCAAACAGCATGGTACCAGAGAATCTCTACAGATTAACAGAGCAGTCACCATGGCAAACAGCATGGTACCAGAGAATCTCTACAGATTAACAGAGCAGTCACCATGGCAAACAGCATGGTACCAGAGAATCTCTACAGATTAACAGAGCAGTCACCATGGCAAACAGCATGGTACCAGAGAATCTCTACAGATTAACAGAGCAGTCACCATGGCAAACAGCATGGTACCAGAGAATCTCTACAGATTAACAGAGCAGTCACCATGGCAAACAGCATGGTACCAGAGAATCTCTACAGATTAACAGAGCAGTCACCATGGCAAACAGCATGGTACCAGAGAATCTCTACAGATTAACAGAGCAGTCACCATGGCAAACAGCATGGTACCAGAGAATCTCTACAGATTAACAGAGCAGTCACCATGGCAAACAGCATGGTACCAGAGAATCTCTACAGATTAACAGAGCAGTCACCATGGCAAACAGCATGGTACCAGAGAATCTCTACAGATTAACAGAGCAGTCACCATGGCAAACAGCATGGTACCAGAGAATCTCTACAGATTAACAGAGCAGTCACCATGGCAAACAGCATGGTACCAGAGAATCTCTACAGATTAACAGAGCAGTCACCATGGCAAACAGCATGGTACCAGAGAATCTCTACAGATTAACAGAGCAGTCACCATGGCAAACAGCATGGTACCAGAGAATCTCTACAGATTAACAGAGCAGTCACCATGGCAAACAGCATGGTACCAGAGAATCTCTACAGATTAACAGAGCAGTCACCATGGCAAACAGCATGGTACCAGAGAATCTCTACAGATTAACAGAGCAGTCACCATGGCAAACAGCATGGTACCAGAGAATCTCTACAGATTAACAGAGCAGTCACCATGGCAAACAGCATGGTACCAGAGAATCTCTACAGATTAACAGAGCAGTCACCATGGCAAACAGCATGGTACCAGAGAATCTCTACAGATTAACAGAGCAGTCACCATGGCAAACAGCATGGTACCAGAGAATCTCTACAGATTAACAGAGCAGTCACCATGGCAAACAGCATGGTACCAGAGAATCTCTACAGATTAACAGAGCAGTCACCATGGCAAACAGCATGGTACCAGAGAATCTCTACAGATTAACAGAGCAGTCACCATGGCAAACAGCATGGTACCAGAGAATCTCTACAGATTAACAGAGCAGTCACCATGGCAAACAGCATGGTACCAGAGAATCTCTACAGATTAACAGAGCAGTCACCATGGCAAACAGCATGGTACCAGAGAATCTCTACAGATTAACAGAGCAGTCACCATGGCAAACAGCATGGTACCAGAGAATCTCTACAGATTAACAGAGCAGTCACCATGGCAAACAGCATGGTACCAGAGAATCTCTACAGATTAACAGAGCAGTCACCATGGCAAACAGCATGGTACCAGAGAATCTCTACAGATTAACAGAGCAGTCACCATGGCAAACAGCATGGTACCAGAGAATCTCTACAGATTAACAGAGCAGTCACCATGGCAAACAGCATGGTACCAGAGAATCTCTACAGATTAACAGAGCAGTCACCATGGCAAACAGCATGGTACCAGAGAATCTCTACAGATTAACAGAGCAGTCACCATGGCAAACAGCATGGTACCAGAGAATCTCTACAGATTAACAGAGCAGTCACCATGGCAAACAGCATGGTACCAGAGAATCTCTACAGATTAACAGAGCAGTCACCATGGCAAACAGCATGGTACCAGAGAATCTCTACAGATTAACAGAGCAGTCACCATGGCAAACAGCATGGTACCAGAGAATCTCTACAGATTAACAGAGCAGTCACCATGGCAAACAGCATGGTACCAGAGAATCTCTACAGATTAACAGAGCAGTCACCATGGCAAACAGCATGGTACCAGAGAATCTCTACAGATTAACAGAGCAGTCACCATGGCAAACAGCATGGTACCAGAGAATCTCTACAGATTAACAGAGCAGTCACCATGGCAAACAGCATGGTACCAGAGAATCTCTACAGATTAACAGAGCAGTCACCATGGCAAACAGCATGGTACCAGAGAATCTCTACAGATTAACAGAGCAGTCACCATGGCAAACAGCATGGTACCAGAGAATCTCTACAGATTAACAGAGCAGTCACCATGGCAAACAGCATGGTACCAGAGA
Source organism: Protopterus annectens (assembly GCF_019279795.1). Lineage (NCBI taxonomy): Eukaryota > Metazoa > Chordata > Ceratodontiformes > Protopteridae > Protopterus > Protopterus annectens. The sequence goes on from NC_056726.1 coordinate 1,168,213,909, forward strand.
ATCTCTACAGATTAACAGAGCAGTCACCATGGCAAACAGCATGGTACCAGAGAATCTCTACAGATTAACAGAGCAGTCACCATGGCAAACAGCATGGTACCAGAGAATCTCTACAGATTAACAGAGCAGTCACCATGGCAAACAGCATGGTACCAGAGAATCTCTACAGATTAACAGAGCAGTCACCATGGCAAACAGCATGGTACCAGAGAATCTCTACAGATTAACAGAGCAGTCACCATGGCAAACAGCATGGTACCAGAGAATCTCTACAGATTAACAGAGCAGTCACCATGGCAAACAGCATGGTACCAGAGAATCTCTACAGATTAACAGAGCAGTCACCATGGCAAACAGCATGGTACCAGAGAATCTCTACAGATTAACAGAGCAGTCACCATGGCAAACAGCATGGTACCAGAGAATCTCTACAGATTAACAGAGCAGTCACCATGGCAAACAGCATGGTACCAGAGAATCTCTACAGATTAACAGAGCAGTCACCATGGCAAACAGCATGGTACCAGAGAATCTCTACAGATTAACAGAGCAGTCACCATGGCAAACAGCATGGTACCAGAGAATCTCTACAGATTAACAGAGCAGTCACCATGGCAAACAGCATGGTACCAGAGAATCTCTACAGATTAACAGAGCAGTCACCATGGCAAACAGCATGGTACCAGAGAATCTCTACAGATTAACAGAGCAGTCACCATGGCAAACAGCATGGTACCAGAGAATCTCTACAGATTAACAGAGCAGTCACCATGGCAAACAGCATGGTACCAGAGAATCTCTACAGATTAACAGAGCAGTCACCATGGCAAACAGCATGGTACCAGAGAATCTCTACAGATTAACAGAGCAGTCACCATGGCAAACAGCATGGTACCAGAGAATCTCTACAGATTAACAGAGCAGTCACCATGGCAAACAGCATGGTACCAGAGAATCTCTACAGATTAACAGAGCAGTCACCATGGCAAACAGCATGGTACCAGAGAATCTCTACAGATTAACAGAGCAGTCACCATGGCAAACAGCATGGTACCAGAGAATCTCTACAGATTAACAGAGCAGTCACCATGGCAAACAGCATGGTACCAGAGAATCTCTACAGATTAACAGAGCAGTCACCATGGCAAACAGCATGGTACCAGAGAATCTCTACAGATTAACAGAGCAGTCACCATGGCAAACAGCATGGTACCAGAGAATCTCTACAGATTAACAGAGCAGTCACCATGGCAAACAGCATGGTACCAGAGAATCTCTACAGATTAACAGAGCAGTCACCATGGCAAACAGCATGGTACCAGAGAATCTCTACAGATTAACAGAGCAGTCACCATGGCAAACAGCATGGTACCAGAGAATCTCTACAGATTAACAGAGCAGTCACCATGGCAAACAGCATGGTACCAGAGAATCTCTACAGATTAACAGAGCAGTCACCATGGCAAACAGCATGGTACCAGAGAATCTCTACAGATTAACAGAGCAGTCACCATGGCAAACAGCATGGTACCAGAGAATCTCTACAGATTAACAGAGCAGTCACCATGGCAAACAGCATGGTACCAGAGAATCTCTACAGATTAACAGAGCAGTCACCATGGCAAACAGCATGGTACCAGAGAATCTCTACAGATTAACAGAGCAGTCACCATGGCAAACAGCATGGTACCAGAGAATCTCTACAGATTAACAGAGCAGTCACCATGGCAAACAGCATGGTACCAGAGAATCTCTACAGATTAACAGAGCAGTCACCATGGCAAACAGCATGGTACCAGAGAATCTCTACAGATTAACAGAGCAGTCACCATGGCAAACAGCATGGTACCAGAGAATCTCTACAGATTAACAGAGCAGTCACCATGGCAAACAGCATGGTACCAGAGAATCTCTACAGATTAACAGAGCAGTCACCATGGCAAACAGCATGGTACCAGAGAATCTCTACAGATTAACAGAGCAGTCACCATGGCAAACAGCATGGTACCAGAGAATCTCTACAGATTAACAGAGCAGTCACCATGGCAAACAGCATGGTACCAGAGAATCTCTACAGATTAACAGAGCAGTCACCATGGCAAACAGCATGGTACCAGAGAATCTCTACAGATTAACAGAGCAGTCACCATGGCAAACAGCATGGTACCAGAGAATCTCTACAGATTAACAGAGCAGTCACCATGGCAAACAGCATGGTACCAGAGAATCTCTACAGATTAACAGAGCAGTCACCATGGCAAACAGCATGGTACCAGAGAATCTCTACAGATTAACAGAGCAGTCACCATGGCAAACAGCATGGTACCAGAGAATCTCTACAGATTAACAGAGCAGTCACCATGGCAAACAGCATGGTACCAGAGAATCTCTACAGATTAACAGAGCAGTCACCATGGCAAACAGCATGGTACCAGAGAATCTCTACAGATTAACAGAGCAGTCACCATGGCAAACAGCATGGTACCAGAGAATCTCTACAGATTAACAGAGCAGTCACCATGGCAAACAGCATGGTACCAGAGAATCTCTACAGATTAACAGAGCAGTCACCATGGCAAACAGCATGGTACCAGAGAATCTCTACAGATTAACAGAGCAGTCACCATGGCAAACAGCATGGTACCAGAGAATCTCTACAGATTAACAGAGCAGTCACCATGGCAAACAGCATGGTACCAGAGAATCTCTACAGATTAACAGAGCAGTCACCATGGCAAACAGCATGGTACCAGAGAATCTCTACAGATTAACAGAGCAGTCACCATGGCAAACAGCATGGTACCAGAGAATCTCTACAGATTAACAGAGCAGTCACCATGGCAAACAGCATGGTACCAGAGAATCTCTACAGATTAACAGAGCAGTCACCATGGCAAACAGCATGGTACCAGAGAATCTCTACAGATTAACAGAGCAGTCACCATGGCAAACAGCATGGTACCAGAGAATCTCTACAGATTAACAGAGCAGTCACCATGGCAAACAGCATGGTACCAGAGAATCTCTACAGATTAACAGAGCAGTCACCATGGCAAACAGCATGGTACCAGAGAATCTCTACAGATTAACAGAGCAGTCACCATGGCAAACAGCATGGTACCAGAGAATCTCTACAGATTAACAGAGCAGTCACCATGGCAAACAGCATGGTACCAGAGAATCTCTACAGATTAACAGAGCAGTCACCATGGCAAACAGCATGGTACCAGAGAATCTCTACAGATTAACAGAGCAGTCACCATGGCAAACAGCATGGTACCAGAGAATCTCTACAGATTAACAGAGCAGTCACCATGGCAAACAGCATGGTACCAGAGAATCTCTACAGATTAACAGAGCAGTCACCATGGCAAACAGCATGGTACCAGAGAATCTCTACAGATTAACAGAGCAGTCACCATGGCAAACAGCATGGTACCAGAGAATCTCTACAGATTAACAGAGCAGTCACCATGGCAAACAGCATGGTACCAGAGAATCTCTACAGATTAACAGAGCAGTCACCATGGCAAACAGCATGGTACCAGAGAATCTCTACAGATTAACAGAGCAGTCACCATGGCAAACAGCATGGTACCAGAGAATCTCTACAGATTAACAGAGCAGTCACCATGGCAAACAGCATGGTACCAGAGAATCTCTACAGATTAACAGAGCAGTCACCATGGCAAACAGCATGGTACCAGAGAATCTCTACAGATTAACAGAGCAGTCACCATGGCAAACAGCATGGTACCAGAGAATCTCTACAGATTAACAGAGCAGTCACCATGGCAAACAGCATGGTACCAGAGAATCTCTACAGATTAACAGAGCAGTCACCATGGCAAACAGCATGGTACCAGAGAATCTCTACAGATTAACAGAGCAGTCACCATGGCAAACAGCATGGTACCAGAGAATCTCTACAGATTAACAGAGCAGTCACCATGGCAAACAGCATGGTACCAGAGAATCTCTACAGATTAACAGAGCAGTCACCATGGCAAACAGCATGGTACCAGAGAATCTCTACAGATTAACAGAGCAGTCACCATGGCAAACAGCATGGTACCAGAGAATCTCTACAGATTAACAGAGCAGTCACCATGGCAAACAGCATGGTACCAGAGAATCTCTACAGATTAACAGAGCAGTCACCATGGCAAACAGCATGGTACCAGAGAATCTCTACAGATTAACAGAGCAGTCACCATGGCAAACAGCATGGTACCAGAGAATCTCTACAGATTAACAGAGCAGTCACCATGGCAAACAGCATGGTACCAGAGAATCTCTACAGATTAACAGAGCAGTCACCATGGCAAACAGCATGGTACCAGAGAATCTCTACAGATTAACAGAGCAGTCACCATGGCAAACAGCATGGTACCAGAGAATCTCTACAGATTAACAGAGCAGTCACCATGGCAAACAGCATGGTACCAGAGAATCTCTACAGATTAACAGAGCAGTCACCATGGCAAACAGCATGGTACCAGAGAATCTCTACAGATTAACAGAGCAGTCACCATGGCAAACAGCATGGTACCAGAGAATCTCTACAGATTAACAGAGCAGTCACCATGGCAAACAGCATGGTACCAGAGAATCTCTACAGATTAACAGAGCAGTCACCATGGCAAACAGCATGGTACCAGAGAATCTCTACAGATTAACAGAGCAGTCACCATGGCAAACAGCATGGTACCAGAGAATCTCTACAGATTAACAGAGCAGTCACCATGGCAAACAGCATGGTACCAGAGAATCTCTACAGATTAACAGAGCAGTCACCATGGCAAACAGCATGGTACCAGAGAATCTCTACAGATTAACAGAGCAGTCACCATGGCAAACAGCATGGTACCAGAGAATCTCTACAGATTAACAGAGCAGTCACCATGGCAAACAGCATGGTACCAGAGAATCTCTACAGATTAACAGAGCAATTACCATGGCAAAGAGCATAGCATCAGAGAATCAATACAAGCATAACAGATGAAAGTGACTCTGCAGATGGCACAAGGAAGCTCTATCAGGTTTCCAGGCAGCAACAGAATGATGAAGATAGTCGTTAAATGCCATTCATAAGGGATGCCAACAACAAGCTGCTTTACATTTAAGAGGCCATCAGAGGCAACTGGAAGAAATACTTCAAGAAGTTTCTGGATGATGAATACTTGTGGGATCTGTACTTTCTATTCACAGTAAGTGAAGAAAAGAGAAAAAGAACCCACCCAAGAAGTAAGAACATCAATTTAGAAAATGAAGTCAGGGGAAGCAGCAGGCTGAGCTGATGTCACAGCACATATGACCAAGATGTGTAGTATGTTAGGGGGAAAAATGTATCCTGAGAGTACTGACCATGGTGAGGAGAGAAAGGCATATCCCAAAGGACTGAAGAATAAGCATTTTAGTGCCAGAGTACAATCAGTGAATATAATGCCCCCTTTGGCATGTATCTCTCCAGACACATGCAGCAACTGGAACACCCACAGAGATACCTTACTAAAAAGTTGCAAGGCCTAAGAACATGTCCTATATGGACCAGGTTAAAGACTTGTCACTGTAAGTGGTATCCTACAAACTGCTAAGAGGTGACATGTGTCTGACATATTAGGCATCCTCCCACCCAATATTGATGAATTTACTGCACATTAGCAATTCGAATGGCATCAACAATACTAGTTCTAGGGATCTAAACCTCTACTGCAACTTCAAAAGAACAGTTTGGAGAGACAGGTATATCTCACAGCGGATACTGCTACTCTGGAATAGACTCCTTATCCACCTAAAATAAAGATCATCCCTATCCATTTTCAAATGTAACCTAGATTTATGGATGGCAAACAGAAAATTTACCCCAGGACTGTCCCATGTACTACTAATGGACAGAGGAATCTCTTAAATTCTTTATTCCATGCATGGGTCCCCTCAAATTATCTATGGTATGATCTCAGATATTTTATTGAGGATATATATAAATATCAACCATGGGATGGGTAGCGCCATTCTGTAACCAAATGGGATAAGTTAATTTGAGCACAAAAAGGGAAAGTCACTCAGTTTAAAATTGCCCACAAGGGCATCTAGCCTAGTAATTACCTATGCACCTATGAACATATGAACAAGGGGGACAATCTCAACTGCAGACAAAACAAAGATATCAGACTCCTAATACACTGCTTTGAAATGCTGGCGAGGGTGACTGATAAATGAATACACAGAGTAGCAAAACTAAAATGAGAGATGGGTATTTCAAACTCAGATCTCGATGCAGTACAACTGACCCAATGTTTGATGTGACATAAATATGTGAAAAATTTGAAGATTTGGAGTTAGAGAAAGCAAATGACAGGGCAGTAAGAACGCTGACTTATGCAGTCATGCGGTGGTTCAAACTCCCAGAAACATTGGAAGAATTAGTGCAAGCCATGTACAAGGACCTAGTGGTACATGAATAAATAATGTTCAGATTCAGAGATGGGTTTCCAGTGGGAGTTGGTGTGCTTCAAGTGGACTACATTAGTAAATATGTCATAAGAAACACATCAAAAAAGTTCCTGTACATTATAAGCAGACACTGAACAGAAATTCAGCCAATGATAGAGGACTGGAATGTACAACTTAAGGCATGTGGGATAAAACTGCCTACAGAAAAGGCAGTGGCCATTGCTGCAAATGCTGGAAACATATAAAAGGTAAAATAGTGAAATAGGTTAATATCTTCATGTAAGCAGGCGGTGTGGTTGAGGAGAAGGGAACTATGAATGAGAAAACTAGGGCTTGAGTCAGAGTTGCTGCAGACAACTGTCACAACATTCCATGGGTAGAATATGACAGAAGAATACCAAAGAAGCTGAAAAGTAAGGTGCAGACACCAGTGTTATGATCACTGATTCTGTGGTATAAAAACATTGCAATTGAAGGCAGAGTGGCTGAGAAAGCTTGAGGTGATGGCGATGAAGTATCTGAGGTGAGTAGTAGGATACACACTATGGGGCAGATGAAGAAATGGCGACAACAGTGTAGAAGCTGAAGTAACTCCAACTGCAGAGAAGGTCAAGTAGAACTGATTACATTGGATTGCTCACCTGCTCCGAAAACCAATATACAATTTGGTAAAGAAGACTGGGTAGAAATTGGGTGAAGGCAAGAGGAGAGAAGGATATCTAGCTATGATCTATGTTATGGATAGACTGTGTGAGAAAAAAACTGCAACAGTCAGGCATAACTGTTGAAGAAAGCAGGAGAGTTGAACTGCATCGAGAAAGATGGTGACAGTTGACATGACACCCTGACCCCATGTAGAAATGAGAAGGAGTAGACTAATGATAGTTACTAGTATGTCCAGCAAAGAATAAATTCCTATTCTTGACATATGTTTTCTTTTTTTTTCTAAATAAATTCAAGTCGCCTTAATATTGTGTTGGAGGGATGGTTAGTCTAAGCCAGACATAGAAGCAATGTGCTCTTGGGATGGAAAGTTTCCTTTGCTGTGGCCCTTGATGAGGGAGCTGGAAGGATGCTGAAGATGGTGAAAGGAATTCCCAATCCAAATGTTAGTGCTAAGGACATGCCGAATCTTGGAAACCAGGACTTTTCCCTCTTTCACTCGCTGCCAGTTTGTGTGCCATGCTCTCATATGTATAATTTTTGTTAAAATAATAAATAAAACAATTACAACTAAAAAGAAATTCTGTACATTTGTGCTTATCATTGACTAATTTTAATGTCAGCAACCAGATTTACACTAGAGGCAATGATAAAACAAAACAATGTAGGTTACAGTGAACCATAAGCTGAGGCAGGTTTACTATCAAAAGTTTGAACACTACAATAAAATCCTATCATTCGCGCAAATCATATCTCCGAAAATTAGCACAGGAACACAGGCACTATGTCGAATATAATGCCAAATTCAAACAATCGACATTATTTGACATATGCCTTCCACTGCAGCTTACTCGACACCACCAGAAGTTAAACTTGAAAGCAGTACATACGTACTGCACAACACAGAAATCACCATTTTTGCAGGGGGGCAAGACCCTCTGCACCCCCACACCCCCTGCAAGTAATATATTCCAACTCTGAGATTGTAATACAGTAGGGAAAAGGGTAATTTCCCAACCCCACTGTACCGCAATCTGTATTCGTAATACCGATGATAGGTGTGCAAATGCACTGTGGCTTTCGTGAAACTGAAGATTCACACTGGTGCAGGTTAGACGAAATGGGAATCATCCAACTGTTGTTTGACACTCCCATTTTCATCTAACCTGCGCTCATAATTTTGATAGTAAAACGCTGACACATTATCTCTAAAAGAGTTACCTTTGTAAAAAGAATTAAGTATCTCATCGGTTTAATTTTAGTTTGGAATCTGCAAAACTTTGTTCATTTCTAATTTCATGCCCAAGTCATGCTTTTCCAAAATTTATGACCAAAACTCTTAATTATAAATGTTCAAGGATGTCTAAAAATGTATTATATTAGTGAAGGATTAGAAAGTTCTCTTGAATCCTAACCCTGACAAGACAGGTGCAAGTATTTCTGTGATGCAGAAGCCCTACAAGAGTTAAGTGCTTTGCTGAACTACTAGAACCTTGCAAAGACATGTGGGAGCATCATGTAGTATATTTTTAAAGCTCCCCAATATCTCATGTGGACTACTTAATTTCTGAACCCTACTTATCCAAAGGAGTGGCAGGAAAAAATGTCTGGATTAACATTAACTGACTACTTAACAGTTCTCACTGGTATCTTATTTCATGGGGGGGGGGTCTGAATGGAGATGCTAGATGGGGAATTTCCCCCTTTTATACTCCAACTCCAAATTTTGCAGCAGAAGATAGCAGACATTTGTTATCTACATAATGCTGATGCTCTCAACCCGAAGACAATATTGTTAGCTCTTAAATCATTTATGACAAGTGAATCCTAGTGACTAGCTCCCCTTAGAGTACAAAACATGTAATGTATCTCTTTAAGAAGTAAATTCTGCTGCTGAGGGTTGTAGGAAATCCCACACCTGCTTCTGGCAAGTTATTTCATTAAGAACATAAGAACAATTGTATCTTATACTGGACAGCTGGGCTCACTGCAGTACCCATAATATACCTGAGAATCACTGTGGAACAGTTTGTTGAATATCACCAAGAATTACATAACCCATAAAATCTTCTACATTTTCACAATCTGGCAGTTGGCACAGAGTATTAAGAAGGTGTGAATAAGCTATTTCCTGTAATTGAGTGGTCTGGGGGTTGATTCTCTCAGCCTCCATTGCCTTGTCATGTGACTCTGAGCATATCAGTGGAGATCAATGCTGTACCCTGGCAAATAGTTTAAATGCCCGCATTTGCGCTTTTCCCACCTTTCCTGTAAATAGTCTAGTCCAAAAACAGATTTGCTGTATCCAGGACTGTATGTAAGCTTCTGAGCCCCCCAAGCATTTCTGTGTTGGAAGGAAGCCTTCTAGCTTATCAGTGGGAGTGGTATGCACTAGGTAGCTTTCTACCACAAGAGGAGTGGTTTTTGGCCTAGATTTTTTCATCTCTTTCAATTTTTTAGTTTAAAAGCCTGCATTTGCGCTTGTTTCCCACCTTTCCTGTAATTAGTCTAGTCCAGATACAGATTTGCTGTATCCAGGACTGTTTCTAAGCTTCTGAGCCAAAGTCTGCTATTCAATTTTTCCCTAAGATCTGCTAGTTCTCTCCACTCCTGCACTTTTACTAGGTTATTAGTCTAGCACTTTACCAGACTTCTGCAATTATTGTAGCACACAAAAGTGCTACCAGCACTAAACATTCTACAAGGAAACAGCTCCAGTACTTATTATTAATGCCCACCCCTCCAGGCATGTCAAAAGGTCAGTTATCTGTGCTTTCTCCTATTAACTGTTGAACTTGAGCATCCTGAGGCAATGTAGCATCTGCCTCATGTACACTTACAACCCTCTCCTCTTAACCTCCCAACACTCAGACTAGTGAAAGATGCACTTATATATCCAAATTGAAAGCCAAGCACTCTCCAGCCAAGACTGGAATAGCTGGTCAAGAGGAGAAGGTAAACACTTCCACCACACCACATGGAACACATAGCCCTCCAGAACACACACCAGCACTGCCTTCATATAAAAACACAAACCACACATCCACTTTCATAGAGGCTCTCAGTAAAAATCTACCCAAAAAGCAGAGACCTCCAAGGCAGAAACGTACTTGACCACCACAACACAACACTAATCATGACACACATAACTCTCCTAAACAGTATGCCACTCAACCAAAGCCCCTAAGGCAAAACAGCATGCCCAGCACACTAGTCATAGGTGACTTGATACTGAGGCACACTAATGTCCCACTCAGGCTGAATAAGGCGAAAGTAACAGTCAGCTGACTGTCAGGTACCAGGATCCAACACATAATGCACGCACTCAGGTCCTTCAACAACAGGTACAAATATGACTCTGTCCTTGTACATGTAGGTATGAATGACCTGAGACATACTTCCCTAGACTACATGGAAAAGACATGGAGGAGGTCTCGGATTATGTAGCCCTGAGCAGCATCCTACCATCACCCAAAATGATACCACAGTACAAGCAGAAAATGATTGATTTCAACAACTGGCTAAGGTTCTGGTTCTAAAGGGATCCAGTATCTGTCTGCCTGGGATGACATGATTAACAGAGTTGATGTTTTGCCAGAGAGCCTGCATCTGTCACCCCTGGGCTTACGGATACTGGCTAAGGCTCTTGCCACCCCTTTAGTGCCTTTTTTTAGGTGGTGTTCCAAAAATCAAATTACCACCCTAACAGCTACAAACAAATGCAATCTGAGGGTCATGCTGCTCAATGCTAGAAGTCTAAATCTCAAAATGCACTCACTCAAAGCACTCCTTAAAATGGACAATATCGACATTTGTGCTGTAACAGAGACCTGGTTCAAGGCAGCAGAAAGCACCCCTGCACTACCAGGCTATAACTCATCCCACACCTTTCAGCCCCAGAACTTGGACTGAAGCTCCAAAGGCGATGGTGTTTCCATATTCATAAAGGATGTGCACCCCTCCAGACTGGTAGCCCAACATAATGCATCAGAGATACTTCAGGTGCAGCTAACATTAGGTAAGAGTGATTCAGTTCGTAACCTGCTATAGGTCCCCAACCATGTCGCAAGACTCACACTCCACCTTCCTAAGCACCCTGGAGAATATTAGGGTCCAACCTAACACTCTCATACTGAGCAACTAAATAAAAAATGGAAAAACAAACAAAACAAATCTTGCAGCCTGAAAAAATGCCATACTTTTGAAACTAAAATTTATTGTTAGCGCATTCATGGACCTCCCATTATCCAAATTCAACAAGTATACAAGTAAATACATTCAGATTTCTTTGTGTATAAAAACTTTTTAAAACACGAACAAATTCTTCACTGATATTAATTACAACAAAAATGTCAAATATTAAATGCCCCATAAAAATGTTTTTTTACCTGGTTAATGCTTTAAGTTTTAAAATACATTTCAGGGAACAAGAATCATTCTACCCAGGGTAGGAAAAGGCATTTACTCTCAGTTGCCATAGCAACTCCCTCTCCTCCAGTCTTATAGCCCAAGGCCCTCACCTGGGATTTAGAGCTATTTTCTCAATAACCATAAAAAGGAAAGTGTGGTTGGTGTGTTCCAAAATATGCTTGGACAAAGCATTGTTGTTGTCCTGTCTACTAATAATATACTGGTGCTCGTATATCCTTTGTCTAAAGTGCCTCTCCGTCTTTCCTATGTAGAAAGAGAGGCACTGTTGGCACCTAGCTAAGTATATAGCACCTGTTGTCCCACAGTCAAATTTTCTTTCTAAGGAATATTTAATATTTCCTATAGTAAATGAGAAAGAAGTTTCTATATGTTTACAAGAAGAACATCTTCCACATTTCTTCATCCCCTTGTTAGGAACATATGGGTTAACTTCTTTTTCAAGTAGTGTTTTTAGATTAGAGCCTTTTCTAAATGTCACCCTAGGTCCTGGCCCTAACTTGTTCCTAGCCATAGTGTCCCCGTTAATCATGACCCAATTGTTATTTATAACCTCCCTCAGGAGTTTGGCATCACTTGAAAAGGTTATTATAAAACTGATGTTGTAATCTAAATTGTCCTTTCTGTTAAAAAGGTGTTCTGCCAAGACCATTTGTTTGTCACCCCTTAAGGTTCCCCTATTTAAAATGGGCTTGAAATGTCCCATTTCCCTTTTCCTTCTAACCTCTATAACAATCTCATACAGTAAATATGTTGGGTATCCTCTCCTGGTGAACATCCCCCACAAGTTTTTACACTCCACCTCAAAATCAACATCCAGTGTAATCATCCTTGCCTCCCTTACCAACTGGCCCTTTACAATGGCCCTCTTCTGGTGGTAAGGGTGATTACTGCTGTAGTGAAGGAAATCATTGGAGTACGTAGGTTTGCGTTATATTTTGGCAATATACCTACTATGTGTTATGTCCTTAACAAGCCACACATCTAAGTATAATATAGCTGTAGTATCAAAATGATATGTGAATTTCAAAAAGGGGGTCAAGTTGGATAAGATCTCAACAAATTTTGGGACCTCTTCTTTATCTCCCTTAAAAATCAAAAACATATCATCAAGGTACCTTGTGTACCAGTGCACCTTGTTTTTGAACATTTCATGTGGGAATAACAAATGTCTTTCCCAATAGGCCATAACACAATTGGCGAAAGTGCCCCCACAGGGTAACCCCATCGCGACACCTGTTTTCTGCAAAAATAAATCCACTTCAAATAAGAAAAAATTATTAGCCAGTACTAGTTCTAAGAGGGTAATAATTAAATCAGTCTCCTCACTAGGTGCCCCCTTTTCCAAAAGAAAGTCCCTTACCCAGTCTAATCCCGTATTCTGGGGAATGACCATGTACAGGTCCTTAACATCTATTGTAATGAAGTTGTATTCTTGGTTAAATTCCAGGTTATTCAGTGTTCCCAAGAACTGCCAGGAGTCTCTGCAGATTTGCCTCTCTGTTTCCAAGTATTTTTTCATTTTCAAATCAACAAACTTAGCACAGGCATAGGTTATGGAGTTCCTACCATCAATTATGGGTCTAAAAGGGGGGGGGGGGGTCATTTAAGTTCTTGTGCGTTTTTGGAATCCCAAATAGGACCGGGGTAACTGGTGTTATCATATCCAAATAGTTAAGTTTATCTATATCAATGTTCCCCTCCAAAAACAAGTTGTTAATCACTGTTTTTATACGCCGATAGGCCCCATTCATTTCACTAACTGAGACCTGCTCATATGCTTCACTATCCAGCATATCTCTCATTTTATTTTTTTGTATTCCTCCTGTTTCATAAAAAACAATCCTCCCCCTTTGTCAGGATGCATAACCTTGACCCCTGTTGTCCTTAGGTTATTAATTTCCTGAACTTCTGTTTTAGTCAAGTTATTATTTGGCATTTTTGTTGTAATTAATATCAGTGAAGAATTTGTTTGTGTTTTAAAAAGTATTTATACACAAAGAAATCTGAATGTTTTTACTTATATACTTGCTGAATTTGGATAATGGGAGGTCCATGATGTCATCAACTTGGGGCTATTTAAATTGTAAATTGAGCTATAACAAATGTCAGAAGAAGTTCCTTTAATGAAAGGTGACGAAAGCACTAACAATAAATTTTACTCTCATACTGGGTGACTTCAACTACCACTCCATTAACTGGGAAAACTACTCATGTACCAATACACTTGCCCAACGTTTCCTGGAATTCATTAATTCCAATGCCCTGGACCAGCTCATTCTTACCTCCACTAGAGGTAACAATATCTTAACCTGGTCATTACTAACATGGGTGACCATTGCTCTATACCAATAGTCAACTCCTCCCTGGTTTGATCCAACCACAAATTAATCACCTTGGAAATCCACATCCCATACCACCCCCCACTCCCCCGCAAAGGAAACCACTATGAAAAACTTCACCAAAGCTAACTTAGTGCTCCTAAAAACAGAGGTGGCTAACTTCACGGCACCCATGCAAATGGAGAATAGTTGCATGACTGCCGAATCATACATCAGTGCTCTGTACAAACACGTACACAGATGCATGGATTTCACCATACCCAACAGAACCAAGACACTCTCCTCCAAAAAAGCAAGCCAATCTGGTGGTCCCCTGCCATAAACAAACTCTACAACAGAAGGAGGAAACTGATGCAGAATAAGGTGAAGTCTCAATACTGGAAAAACTCCCTTATCAGCCTCAACACAAAGTTGAGATCCCTCATCAAATCCTCTAAAGCTAGCTGTGAAAACAGAATTGCAGCAGATAGTAAATACAATCACAAGGCCTTCTATAGCTATGTAAAGAATCTTCACGGCAATACCCAGATTTGCTCTGAACTACTGCACAATGGTACCTCCTATACCAAGCCAACAGATATTGCCAATATGCTGGCTGAAAGATTAGGTGCCAACTTTACCCCTCTCTCTCACCCAAAGGACCAATCACAATACCAGTAGATTGCCAGGCACCCAGTATTACTGCTGCACAGGTTAAAACAGCACTGTCCAAGGCCAAGAATACAGCTTCTATGGAACCTGACAATATCCCTGGCTGTGTTCTACATGAACTACAGAGTGAACTGGCACCTCACCTGTGTGCCCTGTTCAATCACAGCATCACCTTAGGCTTTGTCCCTACTGAATGGTGCACTGCTACAGTCATCCCTTTCCACAAAGGAGGAGCGACTACAGACCCTGGGAACTATCGCCCCATTAGCCTGATGAGTCTGATATGCAAAGCTATGGAATGCATCATCATGGACCTAATAAACAAGGATATAGGGAATCTCCAAAGTCTGGATCCCACATAGTTTGGTTTTGTGAAGGGTAGATCATGCCTACTCAACTTGGTCGACTTCTTTGAGTCAGTCACCAGAGCTGTGGATGAAGGCAAGGTGGTTCATACAGCCTACCTTGATCTGGCCAAGGCCTTTGATACCATTCCCCACTGGGGAATCAGAGAAAAACTCACTAAGCTAGGCATCAGCCCCCATATCACTAGGTGGGTTTCAAACTGGCTCACAGATAGAATCCACAATGTGAAAGTAGCTGACTCCAAGTCAGACTGCTGACCAGTCACGAGTGGAGTCCCACAGGGTTTGGTCCTGGGTCCTCTCCTGTTTGGTATCTGCTTCTTTGAAGTCCAGGCAAACATGAAGGGACTCTGGCTGACAAAATTCGCAGACAATTGCAAGTTGTGAGGTATTACTAACTCCTCAAGTGATGTTAACATCCTACAGAAAGGCCTCACTGAGACCAATGACTGGTGTCAGAACCATGGCCTTAAGCTCAATACCAAAAAATGTGTCGTAATCTCCTTTAGGAAAAACCCATTTCCCATGAATTACCACATCAATGGTAGTCCACTGAACACAGAAGGCGTTATAAGAGTTCTGGGAACACAGGTTGACAGCAACCTCTCTGTTGACCACCACATTCCCACTGTGGTCAGAAAGTCCTTCTTAGTGGCGCATCTCATTACTAAGGATTTTGCATCCAGGATGAAAGAGGTCATTGTCTCCCTCTACTCTTCCCTCATTAGGCCAGTCATCGAGTACATTGCCCCATTTGGCATGTACCTCATTAGACACCTGCAACAACTGGAGAGGTCACAAAAGTACCTCACAAAAAGGATCCTAGGCCTTAAACACTTGTCCTATATGGACAGACTCAAAAAACTCCAACTATTCTCTGTCTCATACCACCTACTTAGAGGCGATCTCTGCTTGACCTATAAAGCCATGTCTGACCCAGCTCTGTTAAAAATGCTACATCCAAAGAAATCCCAATACCTCTGCACCACACACTCTAGAGACCTCAATCTTATTATCACAATCAACAGAACATGCTGGAGGGACAGGTTCATAACTCAGAGACAGCCCATGCTATGGAATAGACTTCCCATATATGTCAAGCAGAGCACCTCACTGGCCCTTTCCAAGAGAAATCTTGATGAGTGGATGGGAAATAGAAAATTCACCCTGGGGATCACTGCAGTGGCTCTACTCGACAGAGGCACTGGGAACTAAGGTCAGGTGGCACGATGCCAGGATAATCCTATGGGCTAGGCTTGTAAAGGCTCCAGGGCCATTAGCCTAGTACACACCAATGAACCTATAAACCTATAAATAAATAATAAAGTTTCTGCATCTTTTCCACTAGGATCTGGTTTTCAAAACAAGGATTTCCTAATTTGATGACATAGTACAGAACCCTTGAATAGAACTATTATTAGAGATAATTGTATGGCTTCTATTACGGAGCAGAGGGGGCTCCCATTAAGTCTGACATATGCAGAAAACATCTTGGCTTGCTTAGTTAGTAGAATAGTCAGTTCCCCAAACCAGTGGCCTCACTCTGCACATCCAACTCTCCAAACATGAGAGATTTTATTGAGGAGTCAGTTGCAATTCTTATGTATCTGAACTTAAGTACTAAGTTACTATATAAGTTAAGCACACTTTCATGGTGCTTAGGAGAATCCATTTTATTTTTATTATTTGATTAAAGATGCAGAAACGTTTATATACATAGAAAATATAAATATTCATGATTACCTATTTTTGAACCGGGAAAGATCTCATGCTCCCAGTTTTGATGATTTTTGCCAGATTTATACTATAACCTGTCTGTTGGTTACCTTACAATATGCCAGGTAAATTGCTTATCTCTTGTATGGGTGAGAAGGAAAAAGTAATGTTTTAGAAATCTAAGGTAAAAGCAAGTGAAATGCCTTTTACCTCCTGGATTTAACTACTTTCCAACATGAGTAACTCTCCAGCAGGAGTTGCCATTAAAATATGGCTACGCTGCTGATGATTATTGTGGTTTCTCCCAATAACTGAAACAAGACAAATTATTGTATCCAGTTCAGATGTTACAAGTACAGCCTATCATGAGAACTAGCAGTCCCACTCGTAAATTATCTACGAGGGTCTACAACCAGTACATGTATGCTATTCGCTCACGACACACTTGCTCGCTACCACTTCTTTGAAAAGACAAGTGATCTAAGTCCCACTAACCTGATATAACACCCAATCCTATAATATAATCCTAACAAAAAATTAACTCATATTCTAAACCTCCCTTCCCTAACCCTAAGACTCTCTTTGCACTCCGTAAAACTAAACCTAAAATCCCCCTCACAATACATTACCTTAAGACTCCCTTCTCACTCCCTGAATATAAAACAACTCTGCCACTGTCTAAACCTAAAATTTCCTTTTAGACTGCTACCCTAATCCATAAACCCACCCCATATAATTCCCTCAACATGGCTGATGCAATTACTTCATTTAGACAGAAATAACATTTTCAGGTAAGCTACAGCAGATGCCTACCTGGACTCATATTTGAGTTTGAGCATAAGCATCAGCCTTCCAAAACTACAAGATGCTCAAGTTCCCAAGTGCTTGGGACTCAAGTGCTTGTAGTAGACCCATCTGAAGCAGTTAACATAATAAACTAACAGCATAAGAAAAAATGAAAGCCAGGCTTCTTCTGGGGAATAGAAACTTTCTGGACAAATTTCCTATGTAGCAAGTAATACTATCTGACACATCAAGAGGTTAAGGTATCAGTGAACTATCATGGAGAAAAGAAGTACGCAAAGTTGAAATTACAGTTGGTTGTAATCCTGACTACTTTATGAAGCTCTCAGTCTTTGTGTATTTGTTCTTACATCAAGTAAATTCAGTTAGTATGAATAACTAGGCATGGGTAACCAAGGGAATATGTCGACAAAATGGCAGAGATCAGTAAGAGCATCCCTTACTGTTTGTTTGAAGTCAGTGGGAGTCAATATGTGGTACAAAATCTGATTCTGCATTTATCAAAAAATATTAAAGGAAACTGAAAATTAATGCCCAAAATGTAATATGGAAAGAGCAGATTTAGAGCACGTTATCATCATGTACAAAGATTCATGTAAGACATGATTTGCCTGTTTGCTATACCTGTTTTAATATTTGGACAATTATCTTACAAAAGATATTTTTTCTAAGCATCTTACTAGCTGAAATTGGTAAAAATCTTTGTAGATTTCTAAATATCATGACTTTATTGGTCCATATCTTCCCACTGAAAAACCAGAAGCAAACACATATTCCAAATTTATTTTAATTTATTTTATATGCATTTTGTTGATTGGATTAGTCCTACTAGGCCATTGACATCTTTTCAGGAGACACCCAAGATGATAATCATACTGACTAGGAAAATTCTCCCAAGGCAAAGGTAAACTTCCCCTATTCTTTATGAGGAGTGCCATGGAGTCTTTTACATTCCCTTGAGCAACCACCAACTCAAGCAGATAATACCACAGTTTGGCACTATCAATATTGGCAAATGAATCCAACTACTGGTAGAGAGATTACAAACTACAGCCTTCTGTACCAAAGGCCAGTGTGTTGCCTGTTGAGCTACTGAGACTGCAGACACCAATTACTGCATAATTTTCCTGAGAATTGCTTGCCTCATTAAAGAGTAAAATGCACCTGATAAAGTACTTGAAGTGATAAAGTCGTCTACAGCATTTAGAATATACTGCTATTGGAGGGATCATTTAACTCAGTGAGTAGCAATTAAGAAGTAGGAAGGCTGGTGTTTCTTTAAAACATAGGCTTATGTAGATTAAGCTATTTTCTATACAATAGAACCTCCATTGTTGACCACCACCTTAAGTTGACCTAATTTTCATAGACAGGACACGTATCACATATACTCAGTGGATGACTGACCTCTCTATATTGACCATCTCTGTAAGTTGTATCTTGACCACTTGGATTGTGACACACAATATTAATTTACCCTCTATAACTTGACCAGTTGAGTCCACTGTACACCAAGGGGTAGAAGGTGTGGGCTTTGCCCCTTAATTGTGTTATTTTTTCCTTAGTACAAGTTCTTTTTTTATGTTTTATTATTACCATGCATTGGATTAGGCCTAACATCCTATTGTTTATCACGTGTTGCTGAAGATTTTTTCAACGTGAAGGACTGGTCTGAATTGTAGGTTCACAATTAGTGAACAATTTTACAGTTACTCGAAACATGATGGGCAAAGGAAAGAAATGAAAGAGCTGACATTGAAGGAAAAGGTTGATTTTCTACATTTTCTGGAACACAGCAGCCAAAGAAAGATGGTGGAACATTTTGCTGTTAGCAGGACCACAGTTAGTAACATCCAAAAATGTAAACCTGATCACTTGGAGGGATATGGTAAGGAAACCTAAAACCTAAAGCAGAAAAGGAGGAAACCTTCCCTCGATTAAGTCAATAGCACCACATTAAGCTGGTTCAAACAAATGAGGGCAGTTAACGGCCAAATCTCCGGGCCGAGGATCAAAAAAATTGCTAAAAAATTCACACAGGAATTCAGAGTGGCAGATTTCCAAGCATCAAGTGGTTGGCTTGAGAAATTTGACCATCTCTGTAAATTGTATCTTGACCACTTGGATTGTGACACACAATATTAATTTACCCTCTATAACTTGACCAGTTGGGTGCACTGTACACCAAGGGGTAGAAGGTGTGGGCTTTGCCCCTTAATTGTGTTATTTTTTATTTATTATAAGTTCTTTTTTATAGAACAAAAGAAAAAAACTGCTGAGGTAAGGCTCCAGAGTCTCTAAAATCTTTTTCAAAAAAGACGCAATGAAATCCAATACGTATGCAGTACTGATTTAATCTCACACAAGCACTTTCACATCAAGCTTCATCAGGTGTATAAAGAACTAAATAAAAACACCTTATATACCAATTCATCTATATCACATGACTTTCAATAATAAATATTTAAAAAGACATACCCTTTAATAAACTAAAAAATATATACACAAAATCTAACAATAAATATATATATAAACTATCTATGGATATGTGAATAAATATAAAGTTAAATATAAAACAGTATGCTTAAATCACATATAAATACATATAATAAATACAATAAATAAACATATTTTATTCATGTATTCACCATTTCCTGTTGTACATAATACTCCTCACATTCAGTTGCCCATGTAACCTTTTCTGATGTATCCTTTTTCTGTAGTGGTTCACATTCAACAGTTATTTACTCAACTCTCTTAGCTGCATCTTTAAAGTATGCTGCAGCTACCTGATCACATTTAGTATTTAACTGTACAGAAAGCTCTGCAGCATGTTCATTTCTTTCAGCTGTATTCCAACAGATTCCAGAGGATTTCTGTTGTAAATTCACATTCGGAGACAATTCACTTAGTAAGAGCCCTACTTTCTCACTCAAACTTTTTGAAGTCTTTTGCTCTTGACCATAATCTACATTCAGCTGTACCACAACCTTTTCAGCTATAATCTTGCAAAGTTCAAACTTTTGTACAGTGACACCTAATCTGTGTGGAGTGTGTGTATATAATTCAGCAGTTTCAGCCTTAAACTTAGACTCTTCAGGAACTCCTTGTGGTGCAACATGCATCTGCTCTACTGTAGTTTCAAGCACACTTTCAGTCTGTTTAGCTTGAGGTATGCCCCCCCATATTTGTGTGTCATCTTCTAAATGAGGTCTTATATTAGCCATGCTTTTTTGTTCAGATTCCTCTCTTAGAGAGGAAATGCACTGGGAAACCGTTAACTCTTCAGCCATCTCATCTACATCCTTACAGACTTTTATAAACTGTTGTACTTGGTCCTTTCTTTCACTAGAAATGGTTGAACAAACTCCAACTGCACCTTTGCAGTTCCCTATAGCCTGTAATTGTGCAGCATTTTCCTTGGATTCCTCCTGCACTAGGACCTTCACTTTAGCATTTAGCTGTTCTACAGCTTCTTTTAGCATATCCTCCCCATTTCCGTTACGTATTAGGTTATGTTTGAAGTCTTGCTCACTTTTAGCACTCTCAACTGTTTCCAGTTGGTCATTGTTTACAACTGCTTCTACATATTCTCTTTCAGGATGCCTGCACTGATTGACAACCAATGCAACCACACAGAGACGGTACTGGGTACTTCCCTGTTTCTAAGCGTGGAAAACACTTAGGAGCGTTGTGGCATCATGTGGCTGATTTACCCTCTATAACTTGACCAGTTGGGTGCACTGTACACCAAGGGGTAGAAGGTGTGGGCTTTGACCCTTAATTGTGTTATTTTTTATTTAGTATAAGTTCTTTTTTATGTTTTATTATTACCATGTATTGGATTAGGCCTAACATCCTATTGTTTATCACGTGTTGCTGAAGATTTTTTCAACATGAAGGACTGGTCTGAATTGTAGGTACATCCTACAATTAGTGAAAAATTTTACAGTTTAATCGAAACATTTTATCTGCTTTTACTGTATTTGTGTTTCTTCCTACTTTATTTTGCTTTTGCGTCATCTTAAAAGTACGCAATTGTATTTATTACTGCTCGGTGTAACTCATTCTAAGCCTTTTAGTTTAAGCACTTGGGCTTCAGACCAGTTGTTTTACAGTAAGAAGGTTTGTGGTCTGCACTGTAGTGGCAGAACAGGTAGCTTACATCCTTCTAAATTGGGAACTACTGATTGATGGCTCAGTGTTTGTTATTCTAAAAGTGTATTAATTCTGGTTTAAGCACTTGGGCTTCAGGCCAGTTATTTTACATTAAGAGGGTTCGTGGTCTGCACTCTTGTGGGAGGAGAGGCTGGACTCTGCCCTTCTGAGCTGGGAATTTCTGGTTAAAGGCTTATAGTGCCTGCATATTTGAACTGCTTCTTACTGAAATTGGTACACCTTGTTTGCTGTAGCATAGACTAGATTCAGGCCTGCTGAATCTAGCTTTGTTTGTATGCTTGTTGTTTGTTTGCTTGTTATTTCCCTGAAACACTAATTCCACCTAAAACGTGGCTTTTCTTCGCTTCTGTGGATCCCTAGTGATATCTGCATTGCTTACTGTACCTATTTCCTTGTTTCACTTGAAAGAAAGTTACTGTTTGTCATTTTTGCATTTAAGTTACCTGTAACACATTGCATTTAAGTTACCTGGCACTTGCTCACTAAAGCAATTATATAAGTCAGCACTAAAAAATTAAAAGCACTACACCCTCACAAACTCCCCTTGAGTACCTTGTTCCCCATTGGCCCTTTTTTTCAATTATAAAGGAATTCCCAATACTATTCTAGCATGTCCAAAGGTCAGTTGTCATTCTCCTCTCCGGTCCAGCTGGTGAATCTGGGAATCTTGAGGCAATGTTACAACTGCCTCATGTACACAGACAACCGTCTCCTCCTCCCAACAAACTCCAACACATGTGAGAGATGCAACCATATAGCCAAACTTGAGGCTAAGCTCTCTCAACTCAGTACTGGCATAACCAGTCAGGAGGAGAAGGAAACCACACTCACTACAATTCCAGTCTCACATAGACCTACCACGACAGCAAACCAAACACATAAACACAGAAAAACATACTCTGAGGCTCTAAATAAAAATCTGCCTAAGCAGCAGAGACCTCCAAAGCAGACACCCAAGCAACCGCTACCCCAAAACAAAACACGTGCAAAATATAGCTCACAAAGTCAGTGTGCTGAACAGTCACAGCCCTTAAGGCTAAACAGCACACCTGATACACTTGTAATAGGTGACTCTATCGTCAGGCACACTGACGTCCCGCTCACCAGGCTGAACAAGGAGAAGTTCACGGTGAGCTGTCTGTCGGGCACAAGGATCTGACATATGACACAAGCACTCAGGTCACTCCAAGGCAAGTACAAATATGACTCAGTCATTGTCCATGCTGGTGTGAATGACCTGAGACGTACCTCCCTGGACTACATGAAAAGAGACATAGAGGAGCTCTCTGAGCATGTAGCCCAGGCTGGTATGACCCTGACCTTGAGTAGCATCTTACCCTCACCAAGAATGATGCCACAATATGAAGACAAGATGATCAATTTCAACAATTGGCTTAAGTATTGGTGTCATTCAAAGGGGATCCAATGCCTGTCAGCCTGGGATGACATGCTCGACAAACCACGATGCTTCGCTAGGGATGGCTTGCACCTGTCACCCCTGGGCTTTCAGATATTGGCAAAGGCTCTTGCTACCCCCATAGTGCCTTTTTTAGGCAAGGCTCAAAGACAAACCCACCTTCATAGGTATCACAAGGGATAAGAAACTAAGAGTAATGCTACTCAACGCCAGAAGTCTAAACCTCAAGATGCATGCACTCAAAACTCTCCTTAGCATGGAGAACATCGATATCTGTGCAGTAACAGAAACCTGGTTCAAGGCTCCCGAGAGCACCCCAGCACTACCAGGTTATACCTCATACCATGCTTTTCGGCCCCAAAACTTGGACCGAACCACAAAAGGAGGGGGAGTATCAATATTCATCAAAGATACCCACACCTCCAGGTTGGTGGCATAGCACGAAGCATCAGAGACTTTCCATGTGCAACTAACAGTGGGTAAAACTGCCTTCCAGTTTTTAGCCTGCCACAGACCACCCTCCCAAACCCAGGAACTCTACTCGGCCTTCCTGAGAACACTGGAAAATATGAAGGTCTCTCCAAACACCATTATATTGGGCGACTTCAACTACCCAAACATAGACTGGGAGCATTACTCTAGCTCCAGCACCCTAGCCCAAAGGTTCCTAGAATTTATAAACACAAATGCTATGGAACAACTTGTTACCACTCCCACAAGAGGGGAAAACATACTGGACCTGATCATCACCAACAATGGGACTCTATGCTCCAGACCAGAAGTGTATCCCTCACTGGTAAGATCAGACCATAAACTAATCTCACTGGATATTCACATCCCGACCCCACCCCCTGCCCAGAAAACCACAGTGAAAAACTTATCTAAAGCAAATTTCACACTCCTCAAAACTGAGGTGGAATCCTTCAAAGCCCCTGGGCCTGTGGAAAATACGGCCCAGACCACAGAATCCTTTATAAATGCTTTCTATGAACACCTTCAGGAATGCATGGATCATGCAATCCCAAATAAAACCAAGCCCCAATCCTCCGAAGGCAGATGTCCTGTCTGGTGGACCCCAGCCATAAACAAACTATACAATAGAAAGAGGAAGCTACTACATGATAGAGCAAAATCTCAAAAAGGGAAGGCATCTCTGATCAGTATTAGCAAAAAACTACAGGCACTCATAAAATCATCTAAGGCCATCTTCGAAAGAAAAATTGCACAGGACACTAAGGATAATCACAAGGCTTTCTTTAGTTATGTTAGGAACCTGGGTGGGAATTCCCAGATATGCTCAGATTTAGTCCAAAATGACAAAAAATACACCGAACTTACAGACATTGCCAACATCCTAGCTGACAGGTTCAGCGCAAACTTCTCCCCCGCTCCCCACAAAAAGGGCAAATATCTATCCCAGCAGAGTGCTGCCCCCTGACATCTTAGATGCTCAGGTAAGAGCCGCCCTCTCAAAAGCAAAAAACACAGCATCAATGGGACCAGACGGTGTCCCGGGCTGCGTCTTACATTTACTCCAAGAAGAGCTAAACCCAAACCTAAAACTACTGTTCAATCTCAGCCTTACTACAGGATATGTACCCAAAGAGAGGCGTACAGCAACAGTGGTCCCTCTCCACAAAGGTGGTGCCTCAACGGATCCTGGAAACTATCACCCCATAAGCCTGACTAGCTTAGTCTGCAAAGCTATGGAAAGGATCATCATGGATCTCATAAATAAAGATATTGGGGACCTACAGACACTGGATCCTACCCAGTTCGGCTTTGTTAAGGGCAGATCCTGCCTCTTAAACCTGGTCGATTTCTTTGAAACAGTCACCAAGGCCATTGACGAGGGGAAGGTGGTCCACACAGCCTACCTGGACCTCAAAAAAGCCTTCGATACAATATCCCACTCGGGCATTATAGATAAGCTCACCAGCTTAAATATAAACCCCTATGTCACTAGATGGGTTGCAAACTGGCTCAAGGACAGAACCCATATGGTTAGAATTGCTGGAACCATGTCAGACTCCAAACCAGTTACAAGTGGCATCCCATAAGGCTCAGTCCTGGGACCTCTTTTGTCTGGTATATATTTCTCTGAGGTACAGGCCAACATGGAAGGACTGTGGCTGACCAAGTTCGCAGATGACTGCAAACTGGGTGCCATAATCGACTCTCCAACCGACACAAGCATCCTCCAAAAAGGCCTCATAGAAACAGACAACTGGTGCCAGAGCCATGGCCTCAAGCTAAATGCCAAA
Organism: Protopterus annectens; assembly: GCF_019279795.1. Classification (NCBI taxonomy): domain Eukaryota; kingdom Metazoa; phylum Chordata; order Ceratodontiformes; family Protopteridae; genus Protopterus; species Protopterus annectens. The sequence goes on from NC_056726.1 coordinate 1,168,239,194, forward strand.
ATGTGTATAGTCATCCCCTTTGGCAAAAACAAAGTGCCCACAAATTACCACATAGGTGGTAATCCATTAAGTACAGAAGAAGTAATTAGGGACCTGGGGACCCAACTTGATGGCAATCTCTCATTTGACAAGCACGTGGCCAAAGTGGTCAGAAAAACATTTTATATAGCCCACCTGATCATGAAGCGATTTACATCTAGATCAGGGGAGGTCATTGTGCCTCTTTACTCATCCCTCATCAGGCCCATAATTGAGTACAATGCCCCTTTTGGGATGTACCTTACCAGACACCTGCAGCAACTGGAAAGACCCCAAAAGTACCTCACCAAGAGGATCAAAGGGCTCAAACAGATGCCATATGCTGCCCGGTTAAAAAAACTCCAGCTCTACTCAGTGGCATACCGCCTGCTCAGAGGTGATCTGTGCCTGACGTATAAAGCCATGTCCAACCCGGAATTAATGGACATGCTGCAACTCAGAAAATCCAAATCCCATCGAGCTACGTGCTCGAGAGACTTGAACCTCAGCACTGAAATAAATAGGACATGCTGGAGGGACAGATTCATAACCCAGAGGCTCCCTTCACTCTGGAATAAAATCCCAGTCCAGGTTAGGCTGAGTCCCTCACTTGACTTTCTTCAAGAGGAATCTTGATGAGTGGATGGGAGATCATAGGTTTACCCCGGGTATCACTTCTGTGTCACTGTTAGGCAGAGGCACATTATACTAACCTCGAAAAAGGGCATAGCAAAATTAATTTAAAATGGGTGGCGAAAGCCAAACACACTCTGGCTAGGCTTATAAATGCCCTAGGGCAGATAGCCTAGTATGAACCTATGAACCTATGAACCTATGAACCTATGAACCTATGATGGGCAAAGGAAAGAAATGAAAGAGCTGACATTGAAGGAAAAGGTTGATTTTCTACATTTTCTGGAACACAGCAGCCAAAGAAAGATGGTGGAACATTTTGCTGTTAGCAGGACCACAGTTAGTAACATCCAAAAATGTAAACCTGATCACTTGGAGAGATATGGTAAGGAAAGCTAAGACCTAAAGCAGAAAAGGAGGAAAACTTCCCTTGATGAAGTCAATAATGACACATTAAGCTGGTTCAAACAAATGATTGCATTTAACGGCCAAATCTCCGGGCTGAGGATCAAAAAAATTGCTAAAAAATTCACACAGGAATTCAGAGTGGCAGATTTCCAAGCATCAAGTGGTTGGCTTGAGAAATTTAAACTGCGACACAAGATCTCATGGAAAGTCTTGTGTGGTGAATCCAATGAAGTTCCAGTAGAATTTGTGGAAGAGTTCAGCAAAAAGTCCCCGGGGATCACGTCAGTCGCCCTGCTAGACAGGGGTCCAGGGAAGTAAATAGTGTGGGAAGAAATAGCCAGGGAATTGTTATGGCTAGGCTTGTATAGGCCCTATGGCCGATAGCCTAGTATGAACCTATGAACTTCTCCAGAGTCTTCAAAGATGACAGCATCTTTAACGCTGATGAGTGTGGACTCTTTTTCAAGGTGATGCCTGACAGGAACCTCATCATGGAGGGTGACAAATGTAAGAGCGGAAAACTTTCCAAAGAATGTTTCACAGTTCTGCTTTCACTAGCTCAGCTGGAGAGAAACCAAACCCTTGGTGATTGGTAAATCAGCAAAGCCATGCTCATTCAAGAACCTGAAGCCCAAAGACCTCCCTATCACTTGGAGATCAAACAAATGTAGAAGAAATGTTCTATTCTACTAACAGTACACAACTGTCCTGGCCACCCACAAACGTAACCTCCAAACATGACCTCAGGAATCCAACCTCATATATATATAAACCCCCACACGCACACAGGCTATACAAACTCTTAGCAGCTCTACAACATTTATAATGGCATCTCTCCCAACAAAGAGAAGTAATATCACTATGAAACTACAAAGCTGAAATATGTGCACAACAGATGCACATATTTAAAATTTTGGAATGATCCTGGCAATGAAAGAGCTCTATATTTTTTTTCATGTGATATTTTGATTATCATTTAAGAGGTATTAACAATTGGTGTAAACATTACTTTAGCAGAAGTATTCGCTGCAAGAAAAACGCTGAAATAGTCACAAATCTGTCCACGATTCTCTTGAATTTCTTCATGTGTAATTGACTGTAGGTAAGACCCTTCTTCAGGTCATTGCCAGATATAGGACCCCTCTATGAATGAGGACATCCACTCAGCCTGCTTGGCTCTACCTGAGTCAATCAAGATACAACCAAACACCCTGGTTTTGGGTGACTTTAATTACCCATCCATTGACTGGGTATATTATATGTGTTCTAACTCACTTGCTCAAAGGTTTCTGGACTCGTTAACTCCAATGCCCTAGATTAGTTGGTTGACACACCCACAAGGGGTTCAAACATCCTGGATCTGTTGCTCATCAACATGGGGGACCACTGCACCACCTTCAGTGTGTGACCATCCCTGCTGAAATCTGTGCATAAATCAGTCTCACTAGAAGTAACTGTAACACAAGATACCCCCTTAGCAACAACCAGACTAAAAAACTTCTCCAAGACCAATTTCAACCTGTTATGTAACAGCATAAATAGCTTCATAGCCCCTCCCCCCACTGATGGAACAGACACCTATGCTGAGTTATACACCAGTGCTCTATATGAGCACCTGTACACTTGTATTGAACCAAAGCAAGATCTTCAATAAAAAACAAACTTGCCTGGACAACTGCCATTAATAGGTTATAGAATAGGAGAAAGAAATTGTTGTCTAAGAGTAGAAAGGGACAGTCTCAGAACTGGAAAAACTCTCTCCTCAACTTAACCAAGCAAATAAAACTCCTACTGAAGTCCTCCAAAGCTAACTACGAATCCAGATTAACTTCCCTAACTAAGGATATACACAAGGTATTCTTTAGTTAAATCTGTAACCTAAAAGGTAAAGCCCAGATTTCAGGAAATTCCTGGAGGTAAATACTCTTTTGCAGGCCAACAGTTGTCATCATCCTCAACACATGGTTAAGGATAGATATACTGAAGGCACAGTTCCTTAGGATCAAAAGGATCTGTTCTTTAGAGTCAGAATATGTTCAAGAGGCCGAAGATCTGGTTCAGAGATTTGAGGAAAGGGGATATAACAGCACAGATATCCGTAAAATATTATGCTCCTTCCAAGACATAGATAGAAAGCAGCTTTTAAAATATAAGTCTATAAAGGTAGCGGAGGAACCATTTAGACTAGTTACAAATTTTGGAAATAATACAAAATCTTTTATGGATCTTGTGAGAAAATCTTGGCAGATATTACTTCTAGATGCTAGTTGAGAGGGTGGCCTAATGGTTAAGGTGTTTGCCTTACAAACACAGGGTACAAGGTTTGAATCTCACAGGGGATAATTGGTTAGGCTTAAAATAGCTCGCAAGGGCAGTTAGCCTAGTACTAACCTATGAACCTAAGTAATATTTTACCAGCCGAGTGTTTATTTACATTTAGGTGTGGAAAGACTTTAGGGGGCTGGTTCAATGATTATTAAAGAACATTGAGGTAGGTCCAACTATGGGTCAGTTGTCCATTGGAAGGCATCTAATTAGAGGATGCCAACCTTATGGACACTGTAACAACTGTAAATATGTTAGTAAAACAACATTTTTCATCTGCTAATACTTCACAAGTTTTTGACATTCAAATGTTTAGCTATTGCAACACAAACTGGGTGATATACCTAGCTACATGTAAATGTTCAGCATTTTATATAGGTCAGACTTCTCGACCTCTGAGGTTTAGGATAACAGAACATATGAGTGATATCAGATGCAAAAAAACTACTAACGCTTTATATAAACAAACTCTGCAACACAGTACTGCTAACTTTTATTTTACAGTTATTGGTAAAATTGGGTATAAAAGAAATAACAAAGGAGGATTCCATAAACTACTAGATTAAAAAGAAAAAAAGGTGGATTATCAGGTTAGGGGGCTTGTTGTCGCCAGGGTAAAATGATTGTTTATGATTGACCAATGGGGTGTAAGTAGAAAGTATTTAATGCTCTGATGTAACAATGGTTCTTTACACTGATAAAGGATCATACAGCTGAATTGTGAATTGTGAACATCAGTGAATTGTTGCCAGGAAGAAGGAGTGCTGTCTTGTTTTGTTGGCTGTTGGATTTTATAGGAAGACTGAGCACCTGGTGACTGTACCTGCACAGAACTTAGTTTCGTGTTGTGGTCTCATTTTTTTAAATCACAAAAACCTGGCATTTTAACAGGGGTGTGTAAACTTTTCATATCCACTGTAGGATCATAGGATTATAGGAAATTACTAGACTAATGGCCCTAGGGCTCTCACAAGCCTAGTCAGTTTCTACCCTAATTTCCACGATCAGCACCGATTGCCCCTGTCCAACAGGGACACAGGTGGAACCCCCAGGGTGAATTCACTGTTACCCATCCAGTCATCCAGACTGCATTTGAAGAGAGGCAATGAGGTGCTCTGCTTGACAGTGGGATTCCATTCCAAAGGTGTGTTAACTTCTGGGAGACAAATCTGTCCCTCCAGTAGGTTCTATTGATGTCACATACTACGTTAAGGTCTTTAGAAAGAGTAATCTATGTACCATTTTTCTTGCGAATATGCAGTATTTCCAATAAAGCAGGGTCAAAGATCGCCTTATATGCAAGGCATAGATCACCTCTGAGTAGTCTGTATGAATCAGAATAAAGTGACAGTGATTTCAGATGATCCATATAGGACAGATGTTGAAGACCTTAATTTTTCCTTGTGAGGCACCTTTGTGGTATCTCCAATTGCTGCAGGTGCTCGGAAGGGTACATACCAAAAGGGGCAGTGCACTCAATTACTGGCCTGATGGGGGAAGAGTACAGTGAGGTTATAACTTCTTTTTTTCTGGAGACAATGCCCTTACTTATGAGATGAGCAGTATAGAATGCTCTTCTTACCACTGTGGAGGCAGGGTGATCAAAGGTGAGGTTGTTGTCAACCTCTTTGCCCAGGTGTCTCACTACTGAGTGCGTGCTTAGGGTGTTGTTAGTGATGTGGTAGTTAGCAGGAACATTGCACTTACTGAAAGGGATGATAATATATTTTTGCATTGAGTTTAAGGCCATGATTTTGGCACCAATAATTTGTTTGTGTAAGACCCTCTTGTCAGATGTTGACATAATTTGGGGATTCTATGACCGCTCCCAGTTTGCAGTCATCAGCAAACTTTGTCAGCCACAGACCTTTACTTTTAGTATGTATTTTGGTGAAATAGATTACAAACAGTAGAGGTCCCAGGACTGATCCCTGTGGAAAACAACTGGTTACAGGTCTACTGGTGGTGGTGGATTCCCCAATTTTGACTATATGGGTTCTATCAGTGAGACAGTTAATGACCCATGTTGATACCTAGCTAGGTGAGTTTGTCAATAATGTCTTTGTGGGGGATACTGTCAAAAGCCTTGGCTAAGTCTGGGTAGGATGTATGTACAGATTTCCCCTCATCCAGGGTCTTGGTGACTGTCTCAAATAAGTCCACCAGGTTTAACAGGCATGATCTCCCTTTGACAAATCCAAACCGAGTAGGGTCAAGTGTTTGGAGATTACCTATATCTTTATTGATAAGTTCCATGATGATTCACTCCATGGCCTTGCAGATAAGGCTAGTCAGGCTAATAGGTCTCTAGATCCTGGGATCAGTAGAAGCACCAGCTTTTTGCAAGGGGATAACAGTGGCCATTTTCCATTCAGCTGGGATGAACCCAGTACTTAGACTAAAACTGGAAAGAGTACCTAGTGGTTTTGATAATTCTTGTTTGAGAACATGTAGGACACAACCTGGGATGTTATCAGGTCCCACAGATGCTGTGTTTTTGGCCTTAGTGAGGGCATTTATGACCTGCTCTTTAGAGACACAAGGTAGACAACAGGTGGCAGGCATGTCATGGGGTACGTGTGGTGGGGACAGGGGACTGAAGTTTTCACAGAACCTGTCAGCTAACAGGTTAGTTATGTTCACTGGCTCAGTATATGTGGTGTAATTAACTACCAGTTTGGCACAAATCTGGGCCTTTTGTTTTAGGTTATGGATATAACTAAAGTATGCCTTGTGGTAGTCCTTAATTGAAGAAGCTAATTTGGATTTGTAGTTTGCTTTGCTGAACTTCACAAGAAGTCTTATTTGCTTGTTTAAGCTGAGGAGGGATTGTTTCCAGTTTAGGGCTCACTCTCTGTTACTCTTAGACAGCAATTTTTTCATCTTATTGTAAAGTCTATTAATGGCAGTTGTCCACCAGGCAGGTTTGTTCTTCCTTGAGGAGCTTGTTTTGGTCCTATCAGGTACAACCCAGTCAGGTGTATAAAGCACTGGTGTAGAACGCAGCATATTTGCCATTTCCATCTGATGGGGGAGGTGTTGTAAAGCTATTTATACCATCTCATAAGAGGTTATGATCTGATTTCGAGAAGTTTTTTAGTTTAGTTATAGCTGGAGGGGGGGTCAGGTGTGACAGTTACTTCGAATGAGACTGATTTGTGGTCAGATCTCACTAGGGAAGACCTCCCAGTAGGGGGTGCTACAGTGGTCCCACATATTGGTAAGCACCAGATCCAGGACACCCCTTGTGGGGGTGTCAACCAGCTGGTCCAAGTCATTGGAGTTAATGAAGTTGAGGAACCTTTGGGCAAGTGAGTTTGAGCATGAATAATTTACCCAGTCAATGGATGGGTAGTTAAAGTCACCCAAAACCATGGTGTCCGGATGTATCTTGATAGACTTAGGTAGATCCAAATAGGGAGAGTGGGTGTCGTAATTCATGGAGGGGGTCCTGTAGCTGACAATGACTTGAATAGTTGTCCTACCAACAGTTAATTGCCCCTGAACTATCTCCAGGGAAACATACTGTTTAACCAATCTGGAGATGTATTTATCTTTAATGAATATCGATACACTGCCTCCTTTAATTTTCAAATTGTGGTCTGAATGTGTAGAAAGAGGTATAGCCCTCTATGGCTTGTGTGTTCTCCACAGCCTTGAACCAGGTGTCCCTGACTGCACAAATGTCTATGTGTTCCAATGTGAGGACTGCTTCCAGTGAGTGCAGTTTCTGTTTAGCCTGCTAACATTTAGCAGCATAACCTTGAGGTTGTTTTTACATGGAGTTTTTACATCAATAATTTTGTCCCTGAGACACTGCCTAAAAAGGCACTATGGGGGTGGCAACAGCCTTAGCCTGTAGCCAAAATCCCAGGGATTACAGATGAAGACCTCCTCTGGCAAAGCTTCAAGGTCTGTCAGTCATGTCATCCTAGGGTGACAGATACTGTATCCCCTTAGAGTGACACCAGAAACTAAGCCAATTATTGCAGTCAATCATTTTCTGTTTGCATTGAGGCATCATCCTAGGTGAAGGTAAAATGTTGCTTAAGGCTAAGGACATACCTGCCTGAGACACATAGCCCAAAAGCTCAGTTATGTCACACTTCATATAGTCCAGAGAGTTACATCTCAACTCATTCACATCAACATGGAGTATAATAGAGTCATAACAGTACTTGTTTTTGAGACACTTGAGTGCATGTGTGATATGGTAACCACCGCTATGCGGCAGTGCATGATGGTGAGCTACAGCAAACAAGAGCAAATGCAGAGCTTAAATAAAATAAGAAATATCCCCTTTAACTCAAGCTAACAAACAAGGGCACTCTTTCTGAGATCTAGTCCAGTCAACATTGATTAAATGGGATGAAGAAAGCACTCTCTTCCCACAAGGGTGCAGAAGAACCTTCTCCAACAACAATGGCTTAACTTTGACGCTGAGAAGTTACAAAACAGACCCAGAAACAGCATACCTGGATCTGGGCTATGCTATAGCTGAACTAGCACAGTATACAGTAAAATGTGTTACAAAAAAAAAGAATTTAGACAGTTCAAACATACAGTAGAATGTAAGTACAATTAAAAATGCTATATAAGAGCAAAAACAGGCACTTAAAGATAGTTGGGAGCAATGGATGCCTCAGACATCTCAGTATCTCAGTAAAGAGCTGGTTTTAGTGCTCAAGTGATACAAAACAGTCTAGATTCAGGAAGTCTGACTCCAGCCTATGCTACAAAATGCAGGAGTACCAGAAATCCAAAGTGCATAAGATCACAATCACAACAACAAAAAACAGTTTAAATAAATCTTCAGTTCAATAGAATACTGTTTTCAATTTAATCAGGCTACTGACAAGCAGTAATGAATGCAGCAGAATAAATGCAGTCAAACACTTTTAAGTGCAAGCAGAAAAAGCAGCAAAATAAAGTAGGAGGAGGCACAAATACAGAAGGAGCAGCTGAATAATGTGATTTTTTTTAGTAGAAAGAGAGGACACAGAAGATAATTCAAGGCTAAGGGGAGGGCCTTCACAAATGATCTCACTGTACTCAGTAAAATGCGCTGATGCAGTTGGACTGGGAGGAGCATCCAATATTAAATTTATAGTAGAGGCAGGCAACTCAAAAGCCACCAAGGTTTAAGACCACAGCAACAGTTGGACAAGTGGGTGGGAAAAATAAAAAGGAGATAGATGTCAGAACAGCTGTAAGGATTCAGTTCACTAAGCCTAAAATACATTTGCACAGTTTAAACAGATATCTAGCAAACATTGTTTTACTTAGTAAGAAGTGCAGAAAACAGTTGAAAATAAGCACTTATCCTTTGTAGTCTCACAGCAGGTTTTTGGAAAATGGCAGAGCAAGGACAAAAAGCCTAACTCATTGCAATTTGAGCAAACTAGCACAAACCATTTCAAACATTGGCTATTTAAGGCAGGGAAACAGGAACCAGCCAAAGTTCAAATTATCAAATCAAAAATGCCCTAAACAGAGCCCTGCAGCAGTAACTCTAGCTAGATCAGACCAAACTGTAAGCTCCTCCCACATTGTTTATGCTAGAGTTTTTTAAATGCAGCAACAAGTAAAATGAACAGAACAACCAGATGAACAGTAACTACAGCTGTTAGAGGAATTCAATTAGCAGACAATCTAAAATATGCAGTAAAATACAGTTGCACAGTTTAAACAAACAGATATACAGCAAATATTGTTTTAGTTAATCAAAAGGGCAGAAAACAGTTGGAAATAAGCACTTATCTTATGTAGTCTCACAGCAAGTTTTTGGAAAACAGCAGAGCAAGGGCAGAAGGCCTATCTCACTGCAGCCTTGAGCAAACAAGCCATACATCTACCAATACATTTCAGTTTGCCTGCAGGGCTGCATATTCTTTCTCTACAGTATGCAACTGTAGATATTACTAGGTAGCTCATGATACCATTATTACATTGGCCTTCAATATCAATCTTGAAATTTACTCGATTTGTGTAAATAGGGAGTTTTACTTCCAGGTTGGATTAAATATTATGCATAGTAGTTTCTGAACCAAATATATGCTTTCTTAACATAATTTCAGCTTATTTTCAGAAACAACTTCTTTAATCAACACACAATTGCAAATTAGAAACAACAGCAAATTACTTACAAACATTTGTCATGGTTAAAATTTAAAGATATTTAGGAAAAAATTAATAATGTATAGAATATGTTTCTGTTATGGGCATTCAATATAATTTTACTCATATAGTTGATAGTTTGTTCTGTTATTAAGTTTTTTGTTGTTTAAAACCCAATAAAACATTTTTATAAACAAAAAAAGAAACAACAGAAAACATTTTTTACATCTCTTAAACTTTCTTCTTTTAGCTGCATGATTTTCCAAATCAGAATACTAACGATTACGTCTAGTTCATTTACCAAACATATAGCCACTCTTGTTTCTTATGCACACTCTCACTTTGTCCCAATACTGCTTTTGATATTGTCCAGTATCATATTTCTTTTTAAATTTGACATTTGTTCTGCATTACCTCACATGGATTCCCTTCAGAAGCTTGACACTTCAAAACTTTGAACTTCAAATGGCCGAGTCCAGAAGCTCAAAGTTTCAAACTTCAAACATTCCGAACAGAGATCACTGTACAACAAGGAATGATATATTTAGCATTTTCCTCACTATAGTGTGACCTTGGAGTTGGTATATTTATTGAGCAGGGGGTGTGGAGGGTGCAGGCAGCTTGCCCCCTCCCCCAGAAAAAACGTAGCTTTTTTTTTTGTTGTTGTTTTCTTTTTTTTTATTTAGTTTTTGAAGTTTCAAAACTTTGATGTTCTGGTCTCGGCCTTTTGAAGTTCAAAGTTTTGCAACTTTGAGCTTTAGAAGTAGATTCCCTGGCACATATAAGCCATATTTATTAATAGCTTTATTAAATCAGCCTCCCTGTCAATTTGTTTTACTTTTTTATTATATTTCACACAAACAACTTCAAAACTCATCTTTACACCTACCTCTCCTCCAAAGGGAACTGTAACTGCATTCTCCCTACCTAGAACTCTTTAACAAAAGCCCCTGGGAGGGCATCCTGCTGAGTTCTTAAGCACCTTATAGCTGGCTATAACCTTCTATAGCTAATTGCCATACAATCTCTCACACTCTGTAAATACTGTAAATAGCTTTTGACTTTTGACTTTAACTGTGTGAATTTGTTAAAATGTATCTGTACAATATTTTTCCACTATGGGCAGTATTGCTCACACTTTATATTATTTGATATGTATTTGTACTTGTACTTTTATTTTTATTGGACTGCTATCTTTACTGTAATCTGTTTCATGGAGCTTTTCTAACCCGGGCCTCCACTGAAAACGGGCTCTATGGCCCCAGTGGACTTCTCCGGTAATCAAACTGGAAATAAAATTTTATTTTGAATTGCAACTTTTGAGACACTTCAATATCAGTTAGCTCACCTACAATACTTTCTCTAATCTGTTCACCTTTCATTTTATTAACTCCCCTGTTTTCAGCCACTTCATACCAGTGCTAAGAAAAAGTTTCAACACTTTCACCTTTAATTTGTGCACACCTGTGCAAGCACCGCCTTTCATGTATGATATTTATTTTTGACATAAAGTGTTCATTGAACTCCCTAATTGCTGGCTTATGTAACTTGTTGGCTCTCATAGAGTGACAAAGAACTGTTTGTTGCCTCCACATCCTTGTCCATGGAGTACAATAAATTGTTTACCTGAATTTCTTCTTGTTCTTTGCCTACATTGATTGCTTCTCTAAAGCATGTGAAGGTTTCGCTCCAGACTCCGGTGGGTTACATTTTGTCATATTCAATGGAAATTTGATTTTCTATGGCTAAATGGATTAAAATTGAAAGAACGACCACTTTGCAAGGTAAAATTATCTTTTTTCAGTAAAATGGCCTATTCTAAGTTGGTGGATACCACCCAACTCATTGCAGAAGAGTTTCTTTCAGGAATGGCATTTTCAGTTCTGTTTTCTGATAAAGATCCCAGTGCTGATATCATGTCCTAAGGCATACCTCTTGTTACTCAATCATGTCAAATGGCAGTGTCAGTAGCATCAGGATTCACCAACATTTGGATTAAAATGATAACATTTACTCTGCAAAAAAATGGCAGCCCAGTAAGAACAATGTGAGCAGTTTATTCAATACAAATACGTTGGCAACTGCATTATGGGATACAGTATTTTTAATCAGAAATGTTATACATCTATCTAAAAGTGGCAGAACTATAGTACATATTCATAGTATATAAAGACTTATAGAAGTACAACACCTACCACAAAACTTATTTTGAACTGAATGATTTTCTTGACCTTTTGGTAAATTACTTTGCAAAGTCTATTTATCATAAGTGATATGAAGACAGCTTTTTCCAAGGCATTTACAGAGTTTATTATAAATCAATGCATAGCTCTTGTATGCATGCTAACAAAGTTAAGCAAATTACAATCTAAAAGAGCATACAATTAAAAGAAGACAGAGAAAGAATATATTTTCAAAAAACCCATTTTAAAATGACACATTGTAATGCTCAAGTTAAAAGGGCCATTTTACATTTAAAAATGATTTAGGAAGAAGCATTCACTTCTTTAGAAACAAAGTATCAGATGAAATCAGCAATGCATACAAATGTAGATGGATTTTCTTTTCACAGGCTGTCATCAATTATTTCTAATATTTCATATCTGAGTGATAAATTAGTGCAAACAGTTTTATTGTCCTCCCTGCATACTTGTTTTTGGCATTATCCCCAGCACATTCTATTGTTGTAAGAGTAACTCTGACCATATTTATTTGATTATAATTATATAGGTGAGGCATTAAAAAATGTGGACACATTTATTAAAAACATGTCCCAGGATTTAGCAAACTCTGCATGGTGTGCAGGAATAGTGCAAGAGCTGCTGCACGCAATATGGGTGACAAACGATCCAGGAATGAGCTCCCAGGGCGTGCACGAGCGCTGCTACACTATTACTGCACAGACACAGCTCCTGTATGCTAATTACCCCATTTGTAGGTGAAAACCATGCAGATGAGGAGAATTAGTGATCCAGGAAGCAGGCAGGCATCTGTGCAGGAATAGTGTAATCTTGCAGAAATGTATTCGGCTACTAACCAAATACATTTCTGCAAATTATAAAACAGAGGCATGACAGCTCCAAAGAAAGCATGTATTCAATGTAGTATACACGCCAATGGCCAAATAGATGGCCATTGGCATGGTAAATAACTGCAAAATTATAAAAAAATATTTATTTTTTTTTGGCCGATTTCGGCCTTTTAAGTGTAGGGCAGTGGTGCGCAAACAGGATCGGCTCAAAAATAAAAAAAAAAAAAGTTGGAAATAAGCTTTTAAACCAAAATCAGCATTCTGCCATAATAGTCAATGACACAGAAGGCAACAATACCATTGAATAGTGGTTGCTAAGGGGGAAGGCTGAGTGTTGGTTTTGTAACCATGCATTAGCAGTCAGTTTTATGCAAATGATGGGACTGATACTGAATCACAGATTTCCCCTCAGTGTTAGCTAGCACCCAACCGTGTAAGTGCAGCAACACCATGGTACAAGCCTAAGAGGTAGATGACCTCATAAGGGGGAGTGTCTTTCATGCTGTAAACTTATTGGAGCTCTGTGGCCTCTGTTTGCCCTTAACCAAGCACAGCTAAGGAAGGGGTGTGTCTGAGGCTGCCTAGCAGTGTTTAGATTGCCTAAATGGGTGTGTGCACCTTGCACCGGGTTTTAAACAAAAAAAAAACAAAAAGAAAAAAACAGGACATAGCAGCTCTGTTCACATCTGAGCACTGGGTATGGGCTGCACACCATGGGGCTTAAATGGGAAGGCAATGAGAAAGGAAAACAGCAGTAGTTTCATAGGTTCATAGGTTGGTACTAGGCTATCAGCCCTAGGGCCTATACAAGCCTAGCCATAACAATTCCCTGGCTATTTCTTCCCACATTATTTATTTTCCTGGACCCCTGTCTAGCAGGGCGACTGATGTGATCCCTGGGGTGAATTTCCTTTCTCCAATCCAATCGTTAAGGTTCCTCTTGAAGAGGTCCAAAGAGGCACTCTGCTTGACATGTATGGGCAATCTATTCCAGAGTCTGGGGAGTCTCTGGGTCAGGAACCTATCCCTCCAGCATGTTTTGTTTATTGTGATGACAAGGTTTAGATCCCTGGAGCGTGTAGCTCTGAGGGATTGGGATTTCTTTAAGTGTAGCATGTCCAACAGCTCTGGGTTTGACATGGCCTTGTATGTTAAGCAGAGATCGCCTCTGAGAAGACGATATGCGACAGAGTATAGCTGGAGTTTTTTAAGGCGGTCATCGTAGGGCATCTGCTTTAGGCCTGTGATTCTTTTAGTGAGGTATTTCTGAGGCCTTTCCAGTTGTTGAAGAAGTCTTGAGAGGTACATACCAAATGGGGCTTTGTATTCTATAATGGGTCTAATGAGGGATGAGTACAGTGGGACAATGACCTCCTTTTTTCTGGATGAAAAGCCCTTCGTGATGAGGTGTGCCACACAGAAGGATTTCCTGACTGTTGTGGCGATGTGGTTATCGAAGGTGAGACCACTGTCCACCTGTGTCCCTAAGTCTCTTATCACACTTTCTGTGTTTAGTGTACTGCCACCAATATGGTAATTCATGGATACATGTTTTTTCCCAAAGGGGATAACAATACATTTCTTGGCATTGAGCTTGAGCCCATGGCTCTGGCATCAAGCATCTGTTTCTGTAAGGCCCTTTTGTAGAGTATCCACATCATTTGGGGATTCAATAATGGCATGGCCGGCCTTAGGCATAGGCGAACTAGGCGACCACCTAGGGCGCCGTACAGGCCGGCCTCAAAAGGGTGCAATTCTGCTGTGAAACACTAACCGGGAAAGCTGAAAAGACAACAAGTACATTTATTTTCAAATGTCAGTCACCGACGCGTGACGCCCATACAGGCTAGAAATGCGCCCTCCCCCACTTCAACTTAAGCAGGAACTTGTTTTCCGATCCACAGTCACGGTGTAGGTTGGGAGAGAGAAAGAGGGAAAAAAAAGTCCTTGGCGTTCGTTGTCATGCCTGGGTTTTGTTGTTGCATCTAATTTATTGCATCAGGACAGCTCCATCTGCTTTGCTGCTATGGAAAGTACAGTACTGGTTATATAAAAAAAAAAAAATGGATGAGACTAGGGTATAGCTTTTGTTTCTTGTGGTTATGTTGTCTTGTGGTCAATTGTTAAGTTCCATCGGCTCATGTGGGTCTTGAGTGGCTTTCCTAGTTGCTGAGTAATTCAGTGGTAGTTTGGGGGGTAAAGGAAGCCAAGATGGCCATTTTATGACTGTGAGTTCATACGGGGACAGAGGTGATACTGTGCTTGTGAGGTAGCGTCGACAACTTTCGGTTAAATCAGAGCTGTTTACAGCTTGCATGCAAGGTTTGCTCATTAATAGTTACGATGGCACTTGTAGCCTGCCCGTGGACTTTTAAAATTTCAAGTTTTAGTTTATTAGTCTTATGTCGTAAACACGCTATATATTGTTAGTGTGCTTAATTTCATCATCTGTATACAGACTCATTGTTTTGGTGGTTAGTTGTGTTTGCGACCAGGTTCTAAAACAGCTGAAGTGAATGTTTAGGTCTGTTTTGATCAGAATTACTATTATGTAAAATTTCAAGTTTTAGTCTTATGTCATAAACACGCTATATATTGTTAGTGTGCTTAATTTTATCATCTGTATACAGACTCATTATTTCGGTGGTTAGTTGTGTTTGTGACCAGGTTCTAAAACAGCTGAAGTGAATGTTTAGGTCTGTTTTGATCAGAATTACTATTATGTGCTGACTGGTAAATACATTGTCAGTTTGGTAAATCACCGAATGGATTCTTTCAATGTATGCCATACACAGCTAGAGCACTTTCATTATTACAAGCCTACTGTCTGAGTCACCTTGTCCATTTTCAGATCAGCACTGATTAGGCTATCATTTCCTTACTGCTGTCCATTTTGTGTGCGTACAGTCGGCTGCTCTAACCATGCTATTATTAATTTAATATTATAGGGTTCCCTAAGTTTTGTTCCACCCTCAGTACACAGTTTAGTTAAAGCAGGACACACAAGGTGCATTACAGATGGCCAGCAAATTTTTGTATGAGCAATGAAGCACCTATACTTTGAAATACTGAGATAAGGTCATTACTTAAAATATGGCAAATGTAGCTTTTGCTTGTGTTGCCTTCTGTTATTGAGATGCATTCTGTTACTTGTGATTCCTAAATAAACTGGTACTAAATTCCCATTCTGATTCCTCCATTAGATAACCAAGACTAATTTTTAATGTAATTGCTTTTAATGTTGCTTTACCTTTTATAAGCATTCCTGATTTACATAGCAGGGAGAGGAAGTGTATGTGAACAAATCGTAATCTCAGTGTTGAATGGGGACAGATTTAAGATGTCTGTCAACACTTACTGCAGTTTCTTTGGATTCTGCTCTAGTATCTCCTTCTCTATAACATTTTAGAAATTACAATTAATCGACTTAGGAACTGTTTGGTGAGGAACAAGTTAATGACCAGTTGGTATTGTCTTTCATAAAGGACATTCTACTAATTCAGCTTTTATAACAACCTTTCTAGATCTTAGAGCTTACAAGGATTCCACACAAGGTTTAGGCATGTTTTGCAACTTATCAAATGTGTTTGTTTTTGGAGAAGAATTAAGAGTTCATATAGGTTCATAGGTGTTTACTAGGCTATTGACCAAAAGGGCCTTTTTAAGCCTAGCCATGAATCCCAAATCTCTGACGACTTCTGATACACTTGATAAGTGTAAGCATGATCCTGGGAGATGAACCATTTACCAGTTACCTGTTTGCATCAGAGACATAGATGCCAAACCAGGAATGAATTTCCAGTTTCCCATCCACTTATCCAAGTTGTACTTGGATTGCATTAGGGAGGAACTCTGCTTTACATGGATAGGGAGCCTGTTCCATAGACAGGGTGGTCTCTGGGATACATACCTATCTCTCCAGCAAGCCCTATTTATATCACAGGCAAGGTTTAAGTGTTTAGAGTAGTACTGTTTGTTCTGTGGATATGCAGATCTCTTTAATGTAGAAGTATTCGGATGAATTTTACTTCTGCAGAGATTGTGCTTATTGATTGATACTCTCTCGCCTTTTCACAGTTAGGGATCACCACAGCAGATCACCTGTATGCTCACGATTGGTAGTGAAGTTTTATGGTGTCGAGTTGCCAGCCCAGCGCCCAACCTACCATGAAAGGCATGCACACTCAGACCTAGGGTCAATTTAGCATGTCCAATCCACTTACAGCATGTCTTTGGGATGTGGAAGGAAACCGGAGCACCTGGAGGAAACCCACATGACCACAGGGAGGACATGCAGACTCCGCACAGAAGGTACCCCAGCTGAGCAGAGGATCAAACTGGAGAACCTCTTGCTGTGAGGTGACAATGCTAACTGCTGCACCACTGTGGTTGTCCTTCCATACTGATTGATACTGGTGGATTGTAATGACAACTTTGAGTGGCCTTTTATGGTTAAAATGTTCTGAAATGGGCAGTTTTATCATTATTGGGTCATGCATTTTTTCACTGTTTGCTGGAAAAATGTTCAAAATTACAAATTTAATACATACTAGCAAATGGTACTGTATTATACAAGGAATATAATTTATTACAATCTGGAAGGTGAATCAAATAACATGTACATGAATGCATGGCCATAAAAAATGTGTTCAAGGAACTTGTAATTTGAAAATAGCCCAAAGGTAAACTTAATTCTCCACTTTCCAGATGCATTTCATTTGAATGTAGGTTTTAATTATGTTTCAATGGCAGAAAATACTTAATTGTATGCACACTGAGGTTTGAACATTGTTTATAGTAATGAGAGAGAAATAGCCAAGTAACGAAACACTGGTATGGCTGGGAAGGGGGGCTGCTCGGGAGGCCCCAATTTATTAGCAGAGAAAATCACAGTCAAACGGGACCCTAGGCAGGGTAATAGAGTATGAGAGTAGCTTATATGGCCTCTTTAAATCACGGAAAAACACTACTTTTACAGTAAAATGTGTGAAGGAGCAACAGATAAAGCAGGCTTATTAAAAAAAAAAAATCCACTTCACTTGCAGTTTAACTATATTATAGAGGTGGATCAGGAGTATGGTGTGGGTGGGGCTTAAGGGGCACTGGTGTGGGTGGGGCTTAAGGGACGCTGGAGTACTACTTCGCCTAGGGCGCCATTTCAGCTAAGGCCGGCCCTGAATAATGGCTCCCAGTTTGCAGTCATCTGTAAACTTTGTTAGCCAGAGTCCCTTAGTGTTGACCTGTACTTCAGAGAAGTAGATGCCAAACAAGAGCAGCCCCAGGACTGAACCCTGCGGTACTCCACTTGTCACTTGTCTGGAGCTGGATTTGGAGTCAGCTACTTTTACAGTGTGGGTTCTATCAGTAAGCCATTTAGCAACCCATTGGGTGACATAGGGATTAATGCCCAACTTAGTAAGTTTATCTATGATTCCAGAGTGGGGGATGGTGTCAAAGGCCTTGGCAAGGTCTAGATAGGCTGTGTGGACCACCTTACCCTTGTCCATGGCTCTGGAGACTGATTCAAAGAAGTCAATCAGGTTCAGGAGACAAGATCAGCCTTTCACAAACTCAAACTGGGTGCAGTCCATTTGAAGGTTGCCAATGTCTTTGTTTATAAGTTCCATGATAATACGCTCCATGGCCTTGCAGATAAGGCTTGTCAGACTGATGGGATGGTAGTTTCTGGGATCCAAGGTGGATCCCCCCTTGTGGATTGGGATAACTGTAGCTCTGCGCCACTCAGTGGGCATGAAACCTGAGGTGAGGCTGTGATTAAACATGACACTTAGGTGAGGTGCCAGTTCATATTGTAGTTCATGTAGTACACAGCCCGGGATGTCATCTGGTCCCATGGATGCTTTATTCTTGGCTTTAGAGAGTGCGTTTTGTACCTGTGTGGCCGTTATTACTGGAATTTGGCAATCTTCCGGTATTGAGATGGGCCATTTAGGGGGTGAGAGGGGGGTGAAGTTGGCACTGAATCGATCTGCCAGGATATTGGCAATATCCTTTGAATCAGTATATTTAATGCCATTCTGTTTTAGCTCAGCACAGATCTGAGAATTGCCATTTAGATTCTTGACATAGTTATAGAATGCTTTGTGGTTGTCTTTGGAATCTTTGGCAATTTTATTTTCGTAACTAGCTTTGGAGGATTTTATGAGGCATCTCAGTTTCTTACTGAGGCCAGTAAGGAGTTTTGCATCCTGGGATTTTCCTCTTTTCTGCAAAAGTTTCTTCCTTTTGTTGTAAAGTTTGTTTATGGCAGGGGACCACCAGATTGGCTTCCTTTTTTTGGATGAGAGCATTTTGGTTCTATGTGGGATGGCACGATTCATGCATGAGTGGATGTGCTCGTACAGTGCCTTAGTGTAGTAGGAAGGCAATCAGGGAGAACTAGCATAGCTGGCAGGTGAAATGTATCAGAATCAGCCAAATACACAGCCAGCAGCCCAGCCCAGCACACTGCTATAAACTATGCAAACACCTTTCACTCAGTTTTTTTCCCACAAACTCTACACCACCAGTGTACACAGACGGGGAAATTTTACCTGACAAAACTAACAAAATGATAGGGGCTGCCGTCGCTCTCATACATCAATATGTAGAAGAGGCTGAGGGTGGTGCGGATGAGAATGCTAATGACCAACCCACAGTGAGGGTAAGGAGAAGAGTGTACAGACCCAGGGTAACCTACCAGGGTCTACATGAGCTGGAGATAGTGGAGCACTATAGGGTGGACAGGGACATCCTACAGCAAATTGTTGAACTGTGCCGGCCATGCCTCACACACAGAACCAACAGAGGGGAACCCATCCAAGTGAATACCAAGATATTAGTAAGCTTAAGAATACTAGCCACAGGTACCTTCCAAAAGTCAACTGGGGATAGCATAGGGACTCTCCCAGGCATCAGCATTCAGGATACTCCACCAGTTCCTGGATGCCATGTCAGCAAATGCCAGTGAGCACAAATATTTCCTCAACACCTGTGAGGCATTGACCAGCAATATGCATCTCTTCCACCAAATAGCAGAAAATCCTGAGGTAGTGGGTGCTATAGACTGCATGCACATACACATCAGAGCACTACCTGGTGAGTGGGGTTGGGTCTACATAAACCGCAAGGGCTTCCCCTCAATCAACTGCCAGGTCATGTGCGATGCCCAGGTCATTATAATGAATGTGTGTGCTGGCAGCCCTGGAAGCTATCATGACTCCCACATCTGGCATATGACACAGCTGTACCAGAGATTTGCCAGTGAGGACATCCCATATGGCCACCTAGTGGGGGATGCTGATTAGGCACTGGAGCCATGGCTGATGACACCCATCAGAAATGCATGCACACCCAAACAAGAACTTTATAATGAGGCACACGCACAAATGTGAATCATAATACATAATAGAGTGTGTGTTTTGGATGCTCAAGTCACGGTTCCAGTGCCTGGACATATCCGGTGGAGCCTTGCAGTACTCTGCAGCTACTTGTACACAAATTTTCATTGTATGTGCCATGCTACACAATATGATCCTGTGGAAACAGCTGCAGCAGGAACAGCACGGGGCAGGACCACACAGCCCCCCACCATTGCCAAGGCCTGCACAGGCACAGAGTGACTCGGAGGAGGAACAACCTGAGCCTGCCCATGTAGCCAGAAGGAGGCATGCCTGGTATTCCCAGGCTTCGGCAAAAAGGTAACTCATAGCACATACACTGTAGGAACCCAAGGAATGACCCCTCTCTCTGACTTGCACATACAGTAAAAGAGATGCCAAGCATGACACTACCTGTGCTTTACCATGTATAGGGAGTGTAGTATGTGCATCCAACATAGTCAGCCCTCAAGCACCATCCTCAATACTGGCACAGCCATAAGTAATTCACTCTTCCTATCAATTGCTGAATGGCGTAGTATGACTGCTAGTTGTAGCTATGGTATGGATGTGAGCATGCAAGGGAATCGGGTGGCTGAATGGGATGGCAGCAGATAGTGGACACCTAAATGGGCAGCATGTAATCCATAACAAATACTGGTGTCAACAAAGTAGGTAGTACTAGACAAGGTGACAAATCCCACTGCAGTACCTGTGGTGGCCCAAATGTGTGTCCATAGGACACACACATGCATGTCAGTGAGGTTCACATACCCAACAACAGCCTCAGCCAGCAGGACAGGTGTAGATGACCATAAAGAATGGCTGTACTAAGGCCTCCAATTAATGTCAATGGATAACAGCCTCCTCCAGACCTACACAGATAGACTACAAAAGGTCTGGCAGTTGTATGTTATTTCTGTAGGTTATGAAGTCTGAAACTGAAATGTAGGACAATAAAACCTAAGATCTGTATTCTACTGATATATGCCTCTAGTCTGCATGATAGGTCAGAATACAAAATGAAATGCATGCCAACAGAGTACCACAAATACCAGTACAGTCATAGAAAATGTTTACAGTTGTCAGGTGTGCTCAAATGCAGTAACATGTACAAGTGGGGTTAATAACAGTGGAGCACAGATTACCTGAACTTGCCCAGAGTACAGGATAGATTGTTGCATGTGTACAATATGCAGGGCTCTGTGTGTTAGGTTGTTGTGTGTTGTACATTGTGTGGAAGTGGTCAGCATGTAGGCATGGAGGGTTGTGTTTCGGTGGCTTGTGCCCAGTACTTTTGATGACAGGGCCATGTTCTGACAACTGCAGTGCCAACCATAATGCATCCCAACAAGACCCAATTCAGCAGTCATCCATACTCATTGTTCAGATGTCAATATCTGTCACCATCTAAAAGATGGACATGCCGTGAATGTGGGCCCAAACATACACACAGTATACAGGTGGAAGTACCCTAGACAGAGTACATAAAATGTAACTGTCAACTGCACACCTTTGGAATTGTACATACAGATTAGCAGCACATTAGTTCTCTGTGTAGTATGGAATACTGATGTATTCTGGCCAATCACAAAAGGCACAGTTATGAAGTAATGAGAGAATGCCTATGTCCCCACACAAGGTAGCATAAGGGGAATGTCCCAGGTATATCTCTGAGTCAGCTGCAAGAAGCCTCCATATCACACATGCACTCAGCTCACCCTACCATCATCCACAGGTTTATCACAGGTCATATCCCTGCTGTTGGGAATGAGTACAGTATGACCCCCACTCCTGTATGGGAATACCCACAGACTGCAGCATGCTGAAGAGGTATCCTAAGCAGGTGTGTCCCTAGCTGTAAGCAGCACCCTGCCAGCATCCAGACCAATGGATTAATATGGACAGGAACTATTGCCATTATCACCTCGCACACATACCCCGTCACCCCAGGGGAATCCAGTGGCTCTCAGCCTGAGACTGTAGGAGTGACAGGATGCACTGGCCTGCTACAAATGGCCTGCATGACTACCAAATGCCCTACAGTCCTCCGTCAAAGGCCTGTGCCTCACCCGTACTGATAATGTATGTTATCTCATGAGGTCCCAACTAACAATATAACACAGTCCACAGAACACAACTGCAAGGCCATGTCGACAAATCCCAGTAGCATGCCCACCATGTCTTACTGCATGAACTGAGGACCAACCCCTAAATAATGCTGGGATGAAGAGACAACTATAGGGATACTGCGCAGATATCACTTGCATAATGTTAGGAAGAGGATAGCATAACAGAGTGGGGGGTGTAGAAGCATGGACGCCATGGAGTGTGTGAAGTCTGAAACTCTGATGTGTGCCCATACTACTCCTGCCTGCAAACACAGTAATGGGTGGCTACAAAGCTGCTCATAAACCACAATGTGAAGGGGAACTGACCAGATATATGAGCCCTGCCTCTGAGTAACCTGGGCGAATCTGTACAGCTGAGAGGTATGGCCACAGCAGAATATGGCCATTCTGTTATGTCGATAGATGTACATGCGGGGGATCCTCAGCCACCACAGTACCAAGGTGCTGGACCATTTACACAGATCCATCAGCAAGTGTCTGCAGTTACCTCCCAGAATGGTATGAGTGTGCAAGAATATGTAGGCTGCAGACCACAATACTGGACACAGCTTCATTCATCTTGTATTTCTCAGGAAATAACTGTGAGTAAATAAGTATATCTGTTGGTAGTTGGTGACATAATACATCACAGTGTAATATGGTACATGTCTGAATATCTCTGCTAACACCAACCATGTAACACAAGCAGCACAGACAGCAATAGCTACAGTATCCCACTATCTTAGGCCCATTGTGACTCCATATTGTCAACCTACATACAGATATCCTGCAGAAAGAGGTTGCTAGCTATAGGTGTAAAACACAAAATCCTGCACTGGAGTACAACCTACCTGGAATGGATTCACACAATCAATACAGAAGGTCATTTCTGGGCATGCTCCTACACTTAGAGAAAGGAAGCCCATGTCTGACAGCAAAATACAAAAGGTCATACTGGGCATGCTCCTACACCTAGAGAAATGAAGCCCATTTCTGACAACAGTGAACTATGCATATCTGTCAGTCACAGATGTCTGTGCACACACACCACATTGCACAACATTCATGCTTTGCACACACATTGGATAGGAATACTCACACATATCCAAGGCCAACACACTATAGGTTCATAGGTTCATAGGTAGGTTCTAGGCTATTGGCCCTAGGGCCTATACAAGCCTAGCCAAAAATGTACCCTGGCTTTCGCCACCCAAGAAATAATATAATAGGTCAAACATACACACACAGAGATGTGGGGAAGAGAGAGGCAGACAGTGACAAAGAGATTGCCATCATGAGGCCTGTCACACCCATCACACATCCAATTGACCAATATCACATGATGTGCCAATGTCAATCACTGTAGACATTTGCTTTTGGTAGCCCTCAGTCCTATATTGTCTGTGGTGTTTGTGATAACTGTGTAACATGATAGCACAAATCAGTATTCATCTAGCATTTGTATACCCAGTCCTGTCAAATGTAAAGTTGTGTGTGACTGTGTGTTGTGTCTGTGTGTTTCCAGAGGAATGATTTAAGGCCGATTCACACACACTGCACTTCCCATAGCCCATGTTAGCACTCATGCTGATGTCAGTCATCTTGAAATAACCCTCTGGCCAATTATTAGCCACATAGTCTCTGTGGCACATGCGATAACTGTATAATGCTATAGTATAACATGCTAGTTAGGTAGGAGTTCTACTCACAGACATGGCAAATGTGAAACTCAATGTGTGTAGAGTAATGATTTTGAGGCCATTCACAGTCACTACACCTCCCATTGCCCTACTTTAGCAAACCTGCTGATGTCAGTCACCTTGAAATACCCCTTTGGAGAAGGGCCAGACCTATAAGCTCCATGGTGCTTGCGATAACTTTGTAATGTTATAGTGTAACATGCTATTTAGGTAGTTCTAATGCCAGACATGGCAGCCATGAAACTGTGTGTGTGTGTGTGTGTGTGTGTGTGTGTGTGTGTGTGTGTGTGTGTGTGTGTGTGTGTGTGTGTGTGTGTGTGTGTAGAGATTAATGATTTTGAGGCCATTCACAGTCACCACACCTCCCATTGCCCAAATTTAGCAAGCCTGCTGATGTCAGTCACCTTGAAATACCCCTTTGGACAAGGGCAAGCACTATAAGCTCTGTGGCGTGTGTGGTAACTGTGTAATGCTATAGTGTAACATGCTAGTTAGGTAGGAGTTTTAATCCCATACATGGCAACTATGAAACTCTGTGTGTGCATAAAGATTAATGATTTTGAGGCCATTCACAGTCACTGCACCTCCAATTGTCGTACTTAGTAAGCCTGCTGATGTCAGTCACCTTGAAATACCTCTTTGGAAAAGAACTAGCTGTAAAAGCTCCATGGAGTGTGTGATAACTGTGTAATGCTATAGTGTGCCATACTAGCTAGGTAGGAGTTCTAATCCCAGACATGGCAACTGTGAAACTGTGTGTGTGAGTGTGTGTGAGTGTGTGAGTGTGTGTGTGTGTGTGTGTGTGTGTGTGTGTGTGTGTGTGTGTGTGTGTGTGTGTGTCTGTGTGTGCATGTTGAGATTAATGATTTTGAGGCCATTCACAGTCACTACATCTCTCACTGCCCTACTTTAGCAAGCCTGCTGATCTCAGTCACCTTGAAATACCCCTTTGGATAAAGGCTAACCCTATAAGCTCCTTGGTGTGTGTGATAACTGTGTAATGCTATAGTGTAACATACTAGTTTGGTAGGAGTTCAAATTCCAGACATGGCGACTGTGAAACGTGTGTGTGTGTGTGTGTGTGTGTGTGTGTGTGTGTGTGTGTGTGTGTGTAGAGATTAATGATTTTGAGGGCATTCACAATCACTACACCTCCCATTGCCCTATTTCAGCAAGCCTGCTGATGTCAGTCACCTTGAACTACCCCTTTGTAGAATGGCCAACCCTATCAACTCTGTGGTGCGTGCCATAAATGCGGAAGAATGTAGTAGCAGTAGCTACCAAATGTATGGGTTTGAATCTCATCTGTGGAAAGTGTTTATGTGTGTACCTCAAAGATTTTGGCCCCATTTACAGCCAGTATACATCTAAGACCCTGACTTTAGCAGTCCTGCAGATATCATCCACCTTACAAGTACCTGTTGCCAACCCTAAACCATGTCAGGTCAGTAGTGCATGTGGTAAATGTGTAACATCATGGTCTGTAAAGATTGTTAGATAGAGATTTGTACCTCACCCCTGGAAAAAGTAAATGTGTGATTAGGGTAAAATTATTTTTGGGATCTGTAACCCACTACATCATCCAATGCCAGTATTTACAAGGGCTGGTGATGTTCCTCACCTTAGAAGTACCTTGGGACAACATTAATCCAATAAGCTCCATGGTGCGTACAATAAATGAGGTACACTGTAGTAGCAATGCATAGCTATGTAGGAGTTTGAATATCAGTACTGGCAAGTGTGTGTGTCTGTCATCAGTATCCTGTGTAGAGGTTGCTGTGAGCATGTAATAACAGGATGGATTGTGGGGAAGGTTTTGCTAAATTATTATATTGAGGACCTACTATATGTCACAATGTCCACCTTACAAGGACAACAGATGTCAAACACCAGAGAAGCTGGTGTAGACAATCCATAGCCCTACATGTGACATTATGGATCGGTGAACAATATAGGCAACTCTTGTATTATGCAGAGAACACTCTCCACCCATGTCACATACACAAACACACTTGGCTAGGCAATGACCAGTATATTGTAGTTCCCTGCATATTGTCTCACAGATAGTAACCATGGTGTGATTGCAGTGGACTACATGCCTGTTGACCACAACAGTGCCACTGACATCAGAAAGTACTCTGATGTATAACATCTCCTAACTGAATGTGTGTTATCCAGCAAGTAAAAGGACATGGCAACCTGTTCCTTCCCTACAGTAGGCAAATAAATGCTTACAGTGGTCCTTTTGCTGTGTTCCCCACTGGATGCCTGCAACAACTGTAGAGTGTGCAAATGTAACCCACAAATGGAATACCATGCCTTATACACATTCCCTGTATGGACATATGCCACTAACTCCACTGAATACCTGTATCATGCTGTCAATGTAGGTGCAAGCATGACCTCAGTTCCATAGCCAGGTCTCCCCAAATGAGGTCAGGAATGCCTCATCAGAAGATAACAATCTGGACACACAACATGCCCCAGAGGCCTCAAGTACACTTCCACATGTCAAAGAACATGTGTGTGGGACATGCGCACAACCCAGACACTGTCCATGTTATGGAATATAGATCACATACATGGGAAGTGGTGCACATCACTGGCCACCCACAATAGTAACCCAGATGAGTGGATGGTTACTACAATACCCACCTGTGGGGACCACTCCGGGGACTACACCCATGAGCTACACTGGAGACCATTGTCATGTGGCCTGATGCCAAGGTATTCCCTTTGCCTAGCCTTGTACAGCCATCAGGCCCATTCACCTACTAAGGTTCAAATGACAAATTTACCACCATAACAGGAACAGGCAAGCAAAAACAAAGGGTAGTGCTATTCAATGCTTGAAGTCTAAATCTCAAAATACACTCACTCAAGGCACTCCTTAAAATGGTGAACATTGATATCTGTGCAGATACTGAGACCTGGTTCAAGGCTCTAGAGAGCACCCCTGCATTACCAGACCATAACTCATACCACACTTTTCAGCCATTTAACCTGGACCAGAACACCAAAGGCGGAGGTGTGTCCATATTCATTAAGGATATCCACACCTGCAGGCTAGTTGTGCAGCATAATGCATCCGAGGTTATCCAAGTGCAACTAACTCTGGGCAAAACTGCAGTCTGAATTGTAGCTTGCTATAGATCCCCCACCATGCCCCAGGATTCTCACTCCTCTTTTCTTGATATACTGGAAAATATTAGGATTCAACCAAATATCCTAATAATGGGCGATTTCAACTACCCCACCATTAACCGGGAAAACTACTCATGTACCAACTCCTTTGCTCAATGCTTTCTGGAATTCATAAATTCCAATGCCCTGGATTAACTTATCCACACCCCCACCAGGGGCAACAATATCCTAGACCTAGTCATTACCAACATGAGTGACCGGTGTTCCACATCTGAAGTCAACTTGTCATTGGTCAGATCCAACCATAAGCTAATCACCTTAGATATCCACATCCCACCCCACCCACCATTAAGGAAACCACTGTAAAAAATTTCTCCAAAGTCAACTTCATGCTTCTTAAGACAGAAGTGGCGAACTTCATGACACCCATGCAGATGGACAATACAGTTACGACTTCTGAATCCTACACAAATGCACTCTATAAGCACTTACACAAGTGCATGGATCGTGCTATCCCAAACAGAACCAGGACACTATTCTCCAAAAAAAGGAAGCCAATCTGGTGGTCCCCTGCCATAAACAAACTCTACAACAGAAAGAAGAAACTGTTGCAAAAAAGAGTAAAATCCCATGAGTGGAGGAGTTCCCTGGTCATCCTCAGTAAGAAGCTGAGATCCCTTATTAGATCCTCCAAAGCTACCTACGAAAACAAAATCAACACTGATTCTAAGGGCAACCACAAAGCATTCTATAGCTATGTCAAGAATCTCAATGGCAACACCCAGATCTGCTCTGAGTTACAGCACAATGGCATGAAAATTACAGAACTAACTGATATTGCCAACATCCTGGCAGATAGGTTCAGTGTTAAATTTACCCCCCTCTCACCCCCTAAAGGCCAAAATTTATACGGGAAGAATGCAGAGTCCCTGTAATCACATCTTTACCTGCACTCTCTAAACCAAAAACACAGCATCCATGGGACCAGACAAAATCCCAGGCTGTGTATTTCATGAACTTCAGAATGAACTGGCTCCCCACCTAAGTACCATGTTCAATCATAGTCTCACATCAGGCTTTGTGCCCACTGAATAGCGCACAGCAACAGTTATCCCACTTCACAAAGGGGGAGCCACCACTGATCCTGGGAACTATCGCCCAATTAGCTTGATGAGCCTGGTCTGCAAGGCAATGGAACTTATAATAATGAAACTCATAAACAAAGATATTGGTAACCTCCAAACTCTGGACCCCAGCCAGTTCAGGTTTGTGAAAGGCAGATCATGCCTTTTGAAACTGATAGACTTATTTGAGGCAGTCACCAAAGCCATAGATGAGGGTAAGGTGGTTCACACAGCCTATCTTTACCTCGCCATGGCTTTTGACACCATCCCCCATTCTGGAATTATAGCTAAATTCACTAAACTAGGTATAAATCCCTATGTCACAAGATGGGTTGCCAACTGGCTTACTGACAGAACCCACACTGTAAAAGTTGCAGACTACAAATCTGATTTCAAACCAGTGACAAGTGAAGTACCACAGGGTTCAGTCCTGGGACCTCTCCTGTTTGGTATCTACTTCTCTTAAGTACAGGCTAACAAAGAAGGCCTCTGGCTAATAAAGTTCACAGATGACTGCAAACTAGGAGCCATAGTCGAGTCCCCAAATGATGTGGACATCCTACAGAAGGGCCTCACTGCGGCAGATGCCTGGTGTCAAAGGCATGGCCTCAAGCTCAATGCCAAAAAGTGCATTGTCATTCCCTTTGGTAAAAACTCTGTACCCATTAACTACCACATAAATGGCAGTCTACTTAATGCCAAATGTGTGATAAGAGACCTTGGAACCCAGGTGGACATAATCTCTCCTTTGATAATCACATCGCCACAGTCAGGAAATCCTTCTATGTGGCACACCTCATCAAAAAAGGGTTCTCACCCAGGAAAAAAGAGGTCATTGTTCCCCTCTGCTTGGCACTCATTAGACCCATTATAGAGTACAATGCCCCTTTTGGAATGTACCTCACAAGACATCTGCAGCAGCTGGAAAGGCCACAGAAGTACCTCACAAAGAGGATTACTGGCATCAAAGAGATGTCCTGCGCTGACTGCCTCAAAAACTCCAGCTTTACTCTGTAGCATATCACCTACTCTGAGGAGATCTCTGCCTAACATATAAAGCTATGTTAAACCCAGAGCTGTTGGACATGCTACACCAAAAAAAATCCCAATCCCTCCGAGCTACAAGGTCTAGGGACCTAAACCTTGTTATCACAATAAATAGGACATGCTGGAGGGATAGATTCCTGTCCCAGAGACTTCCTATACTCTGGAACTAGCTACCCATCTATGTCAAGCAAAGTCCCTCATTAGCAGTCTTCAAGAAAAATCTTAATGAGTGGATGGGAAATAACAAATACACCCAGGGGATCACTTCTGTAGCTCTGCTCGACAGGGGCACAGGAAATTAGCTTTCTCGGGTGGTGTAAGCCAGGGAACCTTGTTGACTAGGCTTACTTAGGCCCTTGGGCTGATAGCCTAGTATCTACCTATGAACCTATGAACACACCTGCGAAGCAGTGAACCTATGCATCTCAGTACTGGCAAGTGTGTGTGTGTGTGTGTGTGTGTGTGTGTGTGTGTGTGTGTGTGTGTGTGTCGATTAATGATTTTGAAGCCATTCACAATCACTGCACCTCCCATTGGCCTACTTTAGCATGCCTGCTGATGTCGTTCACTTTGAAATAACCCTTTGTCCATATATCAGACATATAAGCTCTGTGGTGCTTGAAGCCATACCTCTCAACCTCTCAGTGCAAGAAATCTGGGCAAAGCCAGAAAGAATGGGGGGACAAAGGCCCAAAAATAAGGACAGAATTTAAATATTGCTCCTATAAACTTAGAAAGGTGATAGAATAACAGCTTTTGCAGTATTATGTATTTTCTGAAGGCTATGCAGTCTGAAACTCAAATGTCTGTCATTATTTAGTATTATTTAATGACTTCAATCATCAATTATTTGCCAGAAAACCACAAATTATATGAGGAACAGACCAAAAATATGAGGCAAAAATCTGGACATTCTGCGAAAATCTGTACAATTGAGAGGTATGGGTGCTTCTGATAACTGTGTAGTACTATAGTGTAGCAAACTAGTTAGGTAGGGGTTCTAATCTTGATCCTGTCGACTGCGATGATGTGTTTGTTTCCCTGACAGATTATGTATGTATCTCCATTGACACCTGCTTTTGTGGATATTCAGATGTACTGCACTTCCCTTATCCCTTCTTTAGCACTGTAGCTGATGTCATTCACCTTCAAAGATACCCTTGGACTGCTCTCCAACATCACTAACAAACTTGTAAAAAATAACTGCAACAAATGCTGAAAAACAACCACAGGTGGCAAGACAAATCCAAGGAACAAAATATAATCCACTGAGGCAAGTTATAATCCACTGAGACAAGTTTTAATTCCTAAAAAAACAAGTTGTGTAAGCGCTTTCGTCTTGCTTCTATGAGCAAGACTTCATCAGACAAACAGAGCTAATGTAAAATGCAGCTATTTAAAGTGTAGCTGTTTGAAATGTCACATGCTAAACATCAATTAGCTTCTAAAAGCAAAAGTACAGATATTTAAAAACATTTTAATACAAATACTAAATAAATAAGCTTGAAACAGTCATAGCCCTTAAGGCTGAATAACACACCTGATACACTTGTAATAGGTGATTCTATAGTCAGACACACTGACGTCCCACTCACCAGGCTGAACAAGGAGAAGGTCACAGTGAGTTGCCTGTCGGGCGCTAGGATCCGCCACATAACACAAGCACTCAAGTCACTCCAAAGCAAGTACAAATATGATTCTGTCATAGTACATGCTGGTGTGAATGACCTGAGATGTACCTCCCTCGACTACATGAAAAGAGACATAAAGGAGCTCTCCGATGATGTAGCCCAGGCCGGTATGACCCTGACCTTGAGCAGCATCTTACCCTCACCTAGAATGATGCCGCAGTATAAAGACAAAATGATCAATTTTAACAATTGGCTAAAATTTTGGTGTCATTCAAAGGGAATCCAATGCCTGTCAGCCTGGGATGACATGCTTGACAAGCCACGTTGCTTCGCTAGAGACGGCTTGCACCTGTCACCCCTGGGCTTTCAGATACTGGCAAAGGCTCTTGCCACCCCCATAGTGCCTTTTTTAGGCAAGGCTCAATAGACAAACCCACCTCCATAGAAAACACAAAGAACAAGAAACTAAGGGTAATACTGCTAAACGCCAGAAGTCTAAACCTCAAAATGCACGCACTCGAAGCTCTCCTCAGTATGGAGAACACTGATATCTGTGCAGTGACAGAAACCTGGTTCAAGGCTCCAGAGAGCACCCCAGCACTACCAGGTTATACCTCATATCATGCTTTTCATCCCCAAAACTCAGACTGAACCACAAAAGGAGGGGGAGTATCCATATTGATCAAGGATACCCACACCTCCAGGTTAGTGGCGTTGCACAAAGCATCAGAAACCATCCATGTGCAACTGACAGTGGGCAAAACTGCCTTTCAATTTATAGCATGCTACAGACCACCATCTCAAAATCAGGAATCCCACTCGGCTTTCCTGAAAACATTGGAGAACATGAAGATCTCTCCAAACACCATTATATTGGGTGACTTCAACTACCTAAACATAGACTGGGAGCATTACTCAAGCCCCAATACCCTAGCCCAAAGGTTCCTGGAATTTATAAACTCAAATGCCATGGAACAACTAGTCACAACTCCCACAAGAGGGGAAAACATACTTGACTTGATCATCACCAACATGGGGACCCCATGCTCCACACCAGAAGTATACCCCTCATTGGTAAGATCAGATCATAAATTAATTTCACTGGATATCCAAAACCCGGCCCCACCCCCAGCCCAGAAAACCACAGTGAAAAACTTCTCAAAAGTGAACTTCACACTTCTCAAAACCGAGGTGGAATCCTTCAAGGGCCCCGGGCCAGTGGAAACTATGGCCCAAACCACAGAATCCTATATAAATGCATTCTATGGACACCTCCAGGAATGCATGGATCATGCTATCCCAAACAAAACCAAGACCCAATTGTCCAAAGGCAGGCGTCCAGTCTGGTAGACCCCAGCCATAAATAAGTTGTACAACAGAAGGAGGAAGCTACTACATGACAGAGCAAAATCCATAAAAAGGAAGGCATCTCTGATCAGTACTAGCAAAAAATTACAATCCCTCATAAAATCTTCCAAGGCCAGCTTTGAGAGAAAAATTGCACAAGACACTAAAGACAATCACAAGGCTTCCTTTAGCTATGTTAGGAACCTGGGATACAACTATATATATACATATATATATATATATATATATATATATATATATATATATATATATATATATATATATATATATATATATATATATATATATATATATATATATATATATATATATATATATATATATATATATATATATATATATATATATATATATATATATATATATATATATATATATATATATATATATATATATATATACATATATATATATATATATATATATATATATATATATATATACATATATATATACATACACACACACACACACACATATATATATATATATATATATATATATATATACATATGTGTGTGTATATATATATATATATATATATATATATATATATATATATACATATGTGTGTGTATATATATATATATTTATTATATATATATATATATATATATATATATATATATTTATATATATATATATATATATATATATATATATATATATTTTTTTTTTACATCTCTGCTCTTTCCCACTCCTGACTTACCTAACTTACCTTCAGTAGCCAGCATCACTGATTGTTTCTTCTTAAGCTGCTCCATTACTTGTCTCAAAAGAAACCAAGCAAAAAAAAAATCCATCTCAGAAATAAATACTGGAATAAATATCGAATGACTAAAAACCCTGTAGACCAACAAAACTTCAGACAGCTGAAAAATGACACTAAAAAAGCTATACTGTCTGATAAAAGAAACTACTACCTACAAATCCAGCAGACTCACCATAATAAACCACAAAAGTTTTCAGCGAGTATTAACCAACTATTACACCCAGGTCAATCCATTACACCAAACCCACAAGGGACAGACCAGGAGAATTCCAAGCATACTGCCAATGCTTTCAATACTTTTTTCACTGAGGCCGTTCAAACTCTTGCCAGTCAGTTATCACCTCCTAGCTTAACTATACCTAATTCTAACACAACCCCACCCCCTCCGTTTCTCTTCCAACCAGTTCCAACAACATATATTCTTGCCCTTATTCAAAAACTGAAACCATCTTCTCCTTCAGCAGACCAACTACCTGCTGAATATCTATAAAAAGCAGCCATATCCATTGCCTATCCCATTTCCATTCTAATCAATAGAATCATCAGTGAAGAACACATCCCTAGAATCTGGAAGGTCTCCCATATTATCCCCCTTCATAAAGGCGGAAACTCTACTGAATTCTCCAACTACCGTCCCATAGCCCTACGTTCTCCTTTGGCAAACATCATGGAAAAATGCATCCACAGGCAATTCCTAGACCGCCTAATCCAAAATAACTTACTATCCAGCTGTCAACATGGTTTCAGACCTTCCCACAGCACGGCTACTGCCCTCCTTTCCTTTACTGACAGCATTAACAAAAAACATAACTACAATACGCTTTCCTCTGCACTGTTTATCGATCTGTCCAAGGCATTCGATATGGTAAATCACCAGATACTTATAAATATACTCATATCCCTGTCACTAGATGCACTCACTATAAAATGATTTCAGTCCTACTTAGATAACAGACAACAGGCTGTGCTTTGGCACAACATTCTATCTACCCACCTGCCCGTTAACCTTGGTGTCCCTCAAGGGTCCATATTAGGAACCCTCCTTTTTTCTATATTTATCAATGACCTTCACTGTGCTTTGGCACAACATTCTATCTACCCACCTGCCCATTAACCTTGATATCCCTCAAGGGTCCATATTAGGAACCCTCCTTTTTTCTATATTTATCAATGACCTTCACCTAGCAATCCCCCAAGCTACATGCATACAATACACAGATGATTCCACACATATGCTCAGCCACATCTATATCTGAACTTCACTCCCTTATCCAAAAGGTGTTTAACACAGTAGAACAATGGTTTACACAGCGCTGCCTACTCATGAGCCCCAAAATAATGAAACTCCTCCTTTTTACTCCTACTCATAAGTCCTCCCCAATAGATTTCACAGTAACATCCAATAATGATACTCTCATATCCCCAGATCCAACTACCAAACTACTAGGTATCACCATAGACAGCAACCTTAACTTTGACATCCATATCAATATTTATTTATTTATTTATTTATTGACATTTGTTAACCGGGTTTGTCCAACTGAGCTTGTGGCCCATTTTCAGTGGAGACCCGAGGAGAAAAGCTCCAGTAATACATTTTAAAACAAGTACAATTTTAAACAATATTGATATTAATAGCAGATATAGCAAAACGATTCACATATGTTGGGATACATGCATAAAGTTAAAGTTGCATTAAAAAGAAGCTAAGTAACAATTTTACATTGATATAGTTCAATAGGTTAACAATTAACATTTTTTGTTTGTAGAAAATTGTGCAAATGCATAGTAGACACATTGGAGAGAGAGGTGTAATGAGGTACTAAGTATGGTCCTTTTGAGGATACATAAAGGGAAGGATGACTAGGTAGGGTCATGGCAAGGGCAGGTTCTGGAATTGAGAAAATAAGCTTTTAGTTCATTTTTAAAGTGTGAAGTGTGGGAGATTGAACGTAAGTCAAGGGGAAGTTTGTTCCAAGCATGGGCAAGGGAGTGTTTGTAGAGTAGTTTGCCTACTGACCTTTTTGGGTGGTAGATATCAAGTAATTGTTGGTTAGAAGTACGGAGGGTCTGGGATGGGATGTAGATGGAGACTAAGGAAGATAGAGATGGACAGAAGGAGGGTTTATAAAGAATAGAGTGTAGCATATGAAATTGATAAGATAGCAGAAACTGGGGAAGTTCAAGCCATTGAAGAGAGTTTAAAGAAATGCAGTGGTGTGAGTTGTATGGGGAGGTAGTAATGAATCTGGCTATTTAATGGTAAGTCTGTTGCAGTTTGTTTAGAGTGGAGGCCTGGATATTGGTAAGAACTGTGGCGGCGTATAAGAGGGAGGGGACGAGGAGTGCCTGGCCCAGGGTAAGTCTAGATTCAGGGATTAGGAATTTTTTGTTCGATTTAGCAGACCTAGTTTCTGGTTTGTTTTTTTTATACATTGGAGTATGTGTAGGTTGAACTTGAGTTCATCATCGATAATGACCCCTAGGAGTTTTGTGTGGGTGTCAGGTTGGATATTTGTATTGTTAGAAGATGTAATAAAAAAGGAGGTTTTGTGATGAGAAAGAGAACGGGGAAGGAAAAGTAGGAGTTTGGTCTTTTTGGGATTTAAGATCAATAGGTTGTGAGAGAGCCATTGTTCAGTGGATAGTAGGGCCTGTTGGGTCAGGGAGTGTAGTTCAGGAATGTTATTTGAGATGGATATAAGTCTGGAGTCGTTGGCATACTGAATAAGGGAGGATTCTTTGCATGAGGTGTAAAGATCATTGGTGAAGATGTTAAACAAAAGGGGTCCCAAGATGGAGCCTTGGGGAACACCAGTGGAGATGGGAAGGAAAGATGAAGAGGATGAGAGCCATTTGACAGATTGTTCCCTGCCAGATAGGTAACTATTAAACCAGGCAAGTGCGGAGGGTGATAGGTGGAGATTTGTGAGTTTGGATAGTAGTATAGGATGAGAGGCAGTATCGAAGGCTTTGGCGAGATCTAGGAAGAGACAGGAAATGAGTTTATTGTTGTCTAGGGCCTCTGCAATGATATGAGTGAAGGAGAGGAGGGCAGTGGTGGTTCTGTGGTGAGGACGGAATCCATGTTGGGTAGGGGTAAGTAAGTGGTGTGTGAGGAGGTGATTGAGAAGCTGTGAGTGAATACATTTTTCTAATATCTTTGAGAAGGGGGACAGAATGGCAATGGGTCGGTAGTTTGAGGGGTCAGTGGAGTTTCCACCTTTATGAAGAGGGATAGTGAAGAAAGATTTCTAAATGGTGGGGACAGTTGATTCCAGAATAGATTGATTAATTAGTATAGATACAGGATAGGCAATTGAGTCAGCAGCAAGTTTGAGGAATGTAGGAGATAGATTGTCAGTGGAAGGAGACCAAGGTTTTAGCTTGAGTAGTAGAGATTTGATGTAAGTAATGGGAACTGGCTCAAAAGAAAACAAAGTTGTGCTAGTGGGACTTGGAGAGGTGGGTGCCAAAGTAGAGTTTGGCTTAGAGGTTACCAGATTTTGGATGGAAGAGATAAAGTGTTTATTCAGGAGGGTAGCTGTTTCCTGAGAGGAAAAGTTACGGTATGGAGAGGGATTAGAGGGCTTTCCAGGATAGAGGGTGTTGTTGAGAGTTGACCAAAATTTTTGAGGATTGGATTTGTTGTTAAGCTGAGCAGAGCTATAGTATAACTTTGTCATTAGTTGTATGTTTTTTTGCAAGGTTCCTCAGTTGCCTGTATTTTTGAAGAAAGGGTGGTTGTTTAGTTTTAGTCCAGGTTATCCAAGCAGGATCTCTTTGTTTCATAAGGGACATAGTCTCTTTGGAGAGCCAGGGAGCATGGTTTGATTTTACTCTGATCTTCCTAGAGGGAGCTAAGGAGTTTAGAGTATTCATGAAGATGCTATTGAAAGTGCTTACAGCATCGTTTAGGGGGAAGTGTTTTAGAATGGACCAATCTATGTTGTGGAGAATGGAGTTAAATTGGGATGAATTGAAAGTCGATAGTTTTCGACAGTCTTTAATAAGGTGGGGTTTAGGAATATGGGAGTAGTGTCTTAAGATGGTGGTAGGGAGATGATCACTGAGGGAGTCAAGTAAGGTGGTGGGATTGTGGTATTGGTGGGGGAAATTGGTAAGGATCCAGTCTATGATGGAGCTGGAAGAGGAATTTTTATGGAAGTGAGTGGGAGATGTTATAAGTTGGTGGAAGCCGTGTAGGTGGATACTGAGTTGGGGGGAGTCAGTTGTGAGTTTGGACCAATCAATGTTGACATCACCAAGGATAAGTGTCTCATATGGTATGTTGTGGGAGAACCAGGATAGGATGTTTTCAAGAATGGGCAGATTGTTACCAGGAGGAAGGTAGATAGAGGCAATTGCAAGTTTTTTGTAGGGATTCAGATGGCAGTTAAGGATGATGATTTCAACTGGGAGGAAGTCAGGAATTGGGGAAGGGTATGGTGAGAGGTTAAGAATGTTTGAATAGAGGATGGCCACGCCACCACCTTTTTTTACAGGTCTATCAGATCGGAAGATATTATAACCTGGTGGGAGTATTTCACTATTTGAGATGTGTGGCTTGAGCCAGGTTTCAGATATGGAGAGGATGTGAGGGGTACTGAGAGCTATCCATGAGTGCAGCTCAGTGACTTTATTTGCTAGGCTCTGAATATTCATTGAGTAAATAGTTAAGTATTTGGATGGAGATGATTGTAGTGACTGAGGTTGGTGACTGTTAAAGGAGTAAGATGGGGCAGTGTAGAGTTAGTTTTGGAAAGGGTTGGGATGGATATCTCCAGAACAAAGTAGGTTTTTAGTGAGGAGAGAGTGTGTAGTAGATGCTAGATGGAGTTTGTATAGTTTTGACTTAGTTTTGTGGGAAGGTTTAAAAACCTGTATTATGGATAGTTTATATAGACTTGAGATAGAGGTAGTAAAGAGATTAGGGGAGACAGTAAAAGATGAAGTAGTTGGATATATGTTGTATGAGTGAGAAGTTGGTGAACATAGGTGTGGGTCAGAGAGATTGGAGTGGTAAGAGGTGGAGATAGAGAGAATAAGTAGTAGTGTAGAAGATATTAGAAAATAATACATGTTGGCATAAAATATGGTCAGATAGAGTAGGTAGAGAGACAGTGGTATAGATGAAGTGGTGTTGACAAGATTGACAGAATAGTAAGGTGGTTGTGGCAATAGGCAGGAAGTGGAATTGTAGCGGCCAGTGGAACAAGAAGGGGAGGGATAGTTAGGTATAAAGATAATTGTAATGGGGATGGGTGGGAATGGGGGTAGGGTAGGGGAGCGAAGTGAGCCCAAGCGTAGAGAGGGCGAACGGAGCGGGGCTAGCACCCTGGTCAAGATGAAGTCATAGAAACAATCAGAAAAGATAGTGAAAAACTAGCTTGAGAGACAAGGATATAAAGTTTCTAAAGGTATAGTCACCAGAAATAAAATA
Organism: Protopterus annectens; assembly: GCF_019279795.1. NCBI lineage: Eukaryota > Metazoa > Chordata > Ceratodontiformes > Protopteridae > Protopterus > Protopterus annectens. Next base: position 1,168,277,445 of record NC_056726.1, read on the forward strand.
AAAAGAAATAAAATATGAGCAGAAGTAAGCTTACAAAAGGACACTGGCCTCAAGCTACACAAGTAGATTTACTTGAAGGAAACCCAGTGCTGTATGGTTAAAATAAGCTACAACAGAGAGGGGCTTTACAGGGGGAGAGAGAGGTATTAATAGCAGCTAAAAGCAGGGCAAAACATAAAAAACATTAATATGTAAGAGTCTGAAGACAGTAAAATAGGGCAGGTGCACTAGGAAAGGCAATTATGATTGAGGCTAGAAATGAATTCAGGGAAGGGTAAAGTGCAGAACAGGAGAATATACACAGAAACAGTATGAGGATAGTGGGTAACCAAAGAGAAAGGATAGGAGCTGCTGGCGTCTGCTTATCGTGGTGACTAGCAAAAAAAACACTGTAAATTCTTGCTGTGCTTATAAAGTCTAGCATTAATTAAAAGATTAGCTTATGTAGTAGTTATTTACTGGGACACATACTTCAGTGGTATTATTTTAAGCTTAAAATGGTGGCTTCCGGACAGATAGTTAGAGTTGCAGGGTATCTGTTAAGGTCCTCAAACCTGTGCTGCTTGTACTGTGGCCAGGAGAAAACTGCAGGGAAAAATCCACTAGGGCTATAAAAACAGAGAGGAGGGAGATTAGTTATGAGCAAGTAATTCAGGAAAAGAGTGAGAGACAAAAATACCAATAACACTAAAACTGTTAACAGAAAACTAGGCTCTCTCTACAGGATCAAACCCTTCCTTTCTCCTGCAGCTAGAATAACTATTGCTCACACTCATCTAATCTCTCCTTTCCTCTATGCCTCACCCATATATACTAATCTATCTAAAAACAACCTCAATAAAATGGAAAACTCCTACAATAACATAGCCAGATTTGCTACAGGCAACCCATTCAAAACCCACCACTGTTATAACCCAAAGCAGCTAGGATGGGTTGAACTACAAAATAAGCTTAAATTCCACCAACTGGCAATTGCCCATAAGACTCTTCACCAACCTTCCAATACTCCTGTATTATCTACCCTCATCATCCCCTACAACAATCTGAAGACCTTAAGATCATCACATAAACTTCTTGTAAATATTTGTAAATCAAACAACAGGGCTAGGGGACTCTCTTTTCTCTAATACTGTCAGAAAAAACAGGAACCTTCTTCCCAGTGAACTTTCCTCACTTTCCTCTATATCACTTTTCAAAAACAAACTGAATCTTTTCCTCAGAACACACTGGTTGAGCCCCTGTAATAAACCTGACTAACCAACTAGCTCTTCTAACTTGGTTCTGCCTACCCTCTACTTCTCATTAACAAGTTCTGTTTTCCTTAATAACAACAACACCTTGTCCTTCTAGATAATGTTACTTACATATCCTGGAAACTTATTATTGTGACAACTTTTTATTAATATAATTATACAATAAGCTGCCTTCTTTTTTATATTATGTACTGAACCTGCATTTTGTATTGTACCTGTATATATATATATATATATATATATATATATATATATATATATATATATATATATATACACACACATAAATCAATATACAGCTATATATATCAATATATATATATATATATATATATATATATATATATATATAAATATCTATACATATATATATATATATATATATATATATATATATATATATATATATATATATATATATATATCCTTGTTATGTGTAAACATGACTGTTGTATATACCTTCCCTGCTGTATCACACCATATTTATTTGATATGTGTATATTTGATATAACAACATACTTGATTCAACACTAATATCAATAACAAGTACTACACAATTGTAGAAGTCAAAGCAGTTGTTCACTACTATTCAGTATGTGTACTGACAGATATATTGGAAAAACAACAACCATCCTAACAGCTGTGATGGCTTAGTGGTTAACTGCTGTGACTATAATGTACAGGGTCCTGGGTCGAAGACCTACAAGGGCTGTTTATTTTATTGCTAGGCAGAACAAGGACTGTTGGATACAGAGTGTTTAAGGCATTTTGATCAGATTTAAGCTGGTTTGCATGGGTTTGGCCAACAGTAAGCACTGCTAACGTATGGTTAAATGAAGAGCCGCTTACACCGTGTAGGCTTTACTTACCAGTTTGCAAATCTGCTTAGCATTTGTATTGAAGCAATGCTTACACCTGCTATGCATGGCTCAGCCTTGGTAACCAATGATCCCATTCCAGTATGATGAAATAGTACCGTAATGACATCTTTAATAAGTGTATTCAATTCCATGTACATAACATGAATCTATGTGCTGTCATTCCAGTAGCAAGGGGTTTGAGTATACTGTCTGGGACACCTGAGTATATATGGCTAGTACAGCAATCTTTTCCTTTTGTATGTGTTTATACATGGGTAGTATCCCAGGTTATATACAGTCACACTTGCATGTAATGTATCATTGCCTAACTACTGTTAACTGTCCTTTCCCAAGTAAGAGTAGATTGCAGATTGTAGTACTAGAACCATACACCCCTGCATGTAAAGCTGGACTCTGAGTACTGACTATTGTGTTTTTTGTGTGTGAGCTGTGTGTTATTAAGTACTTGCTACTGGATATTGATCTGATATGTGGATATTAACTGTAGACTGCTATGTGCATAGGACATGTCATTGAGGGCTGCTGTCATGTAATAATGGCATACCTATCAGTTTTAGACATCTATCTGTCAAAACATTAATCCTAATGCATAGCATGTTGGCTAACTTTCTGTCTGTCCTCTGTACAGATGTGCAGATGTCAGGTATCCATCTTGGCTGCTTACAAGCAATCTATGCTTGACTGACATGTCTGCCCAACTGTGTTATGAATGCCACAGCTAGGAAACCTACCCTGTACCCACCACATGCCATGGATACCTAAACTAGACTACCACAGTCAACAGAACATGCTTGGGTACAGGTCTCCAGCCCAACACTTGCCATGTTAGGTAATATATGTTGCATACATGTCAATTGGAGCAACTCACTGGCGCTCTGCAAGAGACAACCAGATGATTGGATGTTGCATTTAACTGTCACCTTGAAGATCACTCACATGGCATCAGTTTATAGATGGCCTGCTGACAAATGACAGGTGGTATGATACCACTGTACCCACATCCCCAACTCTTCTCATCTCTCCATGGACAATATCCTGGTACACACCTAGGAACATCTGTACCTATGGACCCCAGTGCTGACAAATGTGTCAGTGTGCATTGCTGAGAATAACAGTGACTGTGTGTTTGTAAACGTGCAGTTGATAATACCCTGAGGACCTTCTCACACACTACACCCCCCATTGTCATAGTTAGAAATGGCTGCTGCTGTAATGGACATTAAATGTACCTTGTTACACTTGTCACCCTATCGGCTACCTGGAGCTTGCAGTACCAGCACAACACTGTTGTACAAATGGGTAGATGGGCATGGGTTACCCTCTGCACCCTAGCAAGTGTGTGTATGTGCGCAAGTGTGTATATTTGTAGGATACAGCATTCTAAGGCCACATTCTACAAATACAATACACCTGGCCATACAGTATAAGGCATAGTGATGTTGATGATATTAGGAGAGCCATTACAAACCATCACCCTACTATCTCTGTGACATTTGCAATAAATGCAGATCCCTGTAGTAGCACTGATGAGATAGACAAGGGGTTGTATTGCAGTCCTAGTCAATGTGTGATTGTGGGTATGTCAGAGTATTATCATGGGTTTCAGTGAGTAAAATATCCAGTGTGGGGTGTGGGTGCTGGATATACTCTTTACACAATGGTACCCCCAGCACATGTCCCAAAGTCCTCTGCATGAGGACCACTGTCACCATCAAACATACAGGTAACTGAGTACACTATCCAGCCCAATGATGCATTTGCTGTATGCACATTATCTGTAACAGAATGGACTCACTGACAAGGTAGTTAGCACTGATAAACCCAGGTCTCTCAAATGTGTCTATGACTTTTATGTGTTTGTCAATGTGTATATGACAGTATGTCATGCAATGTATTGATAATTAACACCCAGTACATCCCCATTACCATACTGTACAAGGTCTGGTGATGTTCCTCACTTAACAAGAGACTCGGACATACCTCATCCTAAAAGCTGCGTGGTGTGTGCAATTAAGGCCAAACACATTAGTAGCAATAAGTACCTAGGTAGGGGTTCTACTCTCAGTGTTGCCAAGTAAGTGTGTGTGTATGTGAAGGGATCTACTTCAGTTTGTAGAAAATACATGTAACAGGAGGTCATCTGTCCGAGAACTGACTGGCAAATGCTAACATTTCAAAGTATCATGTCATGGAAATTCATTCCATCAAAACTAATAGTAGATGTGTAAATGCCCTCTACTACACTGTATAGCTGTGCAGAGGTACTGGAGATGGTATATATAGTTGGTTGTCGATGTTGTGGACACAGCCACCCTCACTGGGGTTATTGTTGTGTGTATCCCCCTGCTTAGTCTACTGTAATACTGTACAGTTTATGTTAACAGGTTAAGTAGTTGTCATATACACTATGTGCAGCTCTACATCACCCCACACCCCCAAAGTGTAGGGCTGTGCCACCCACATCAGCACACCTATGTTTACCAATGCCGGGATTGCACTATATTGAGGAGGGGGACATATACCCTACCATTACCATCACAAATGACATTAAAGTAGCAAACTGATTATTTACTGATATGATGTTTTGCCTGTTTTGTCTTGGTGGAATTACATAGGCTAAAATGGGTTCACTGCAAAATTAAGTACATTCATGTGTACAGTTTTCTCTGTGTATTGCATCAACACCAAAGCCTCTGTGTGTCTGTGTTATGCACAAACATGTGGTGTGTGCCACCCAGTACACTTACCATTGTCCACTGTAGAAGGGCTGCTGACATCAGGCACCATGCACTCACCTGTATACACCCCTCAGACCTATCAGCCATGTGGCGCATGCAGTAACTGTTAAACAGACCTGTTACTTGCATTCAGCTGTAACCAGGATATGACACAGTCAATGTGTCACTACAGTGCCATACGCCTTGTAGGAAACAAAAGTAGACCGACATCCTGCTGACACATAGACACCTACAACACAAACTGAGTACATTATGGAGACCACTATCAGTCAGTGTTAATAACAGCTATAATGCATCATGGCTGGACAGCTACACATCCTGACATGTAAGCATTAAACTTTCCTGCTGAAAACATGTTACACAGCATTACATTGCTACACCTTAGTACATTCACCCTGTGCATCAGAACCATATTAGCCTGTCCCTGCATCGATGGTATGGATGACAGGGATGTGACACAGGTATCATCATATGCACAGGGTGTGTTGCTGGTTTGCCAGAGACCTAGGCTGAGCCATTTGATTGACATTATGTGTGTGTGTGTTAGGAGGTTTCATTATTAATTGGGCTGTGCAGATGTGGTGTGCGTAGGTATGGAGGTGTCCTAGCTGTGTTGGTGGTGTGTGAGTGTTTATGTATGCACAAAGTTTTGCCATATGGCTGCCCTATACAGGGGTTTGTTGGACAGCTGCAGACCATACATGGCAGGGTGTGCAGTTCACCATCTCCAGCCATGGACACAAGAACTGTGCCTGCCAGGGGTTCCATGGGTACTACCGGGTACAAGGCCAGATATGGAACTCTTCCCTGATGATGACAAATGTCCGCTGGATCTGGGTCCCTGTTGGGACCGGCCAGGGTCACATGCATGTGGCCTGCTGTGTTGTGGTGTGGACGGCACCCCCCTGCAGTGCTGGGGCTGGTACTGCCACTATGGGAGTGGCTCTGACTTGTTGCAATTCCATGTAGACCTCCACGTGTTGGTGTTGCTGACCTATGTCCACGTGGCTGTCGCCCTACTCCCACCGTACGCTCTAACACAGACATTGCACAGTCAAGGATTCCCACCATCTCACCCAACCATCTATCCAGGATCTCTGCAAAATAAAGGTGGGCACCTGCAAGATCACGGATATTGTCAATAACAGCAGAATGAGTAGCCCTCTGGAGCCTCAAACCCTGTCTGGTATAACGTTTCATACATGCCTGTGCTTCCATGACAGCCCGAAGCATGCATCTGTTGACACCTGCGGTGGCACTTCTGTCAGGGGCATGATGGCTAGCAGCAATCCAATGAGCTCCCCTGTATATCTGCCTGTGTGGTACCTCACCGGTCATCTGGCTATGGCTGCTGTGTACAGACACACTTTCCATAGTCACCACACTGTCATGTCCCATGCCACCACCCGCCAACTGTCCCTTATCTATGGATGGGAAATGGGAAATTCATCCCGGGGATCACTTCTGTGGCTCTGCTCGACAGGGACACAGGAAAATGATTTTCTTGGGTGGCGAAAGCCAGGGTACATTTTTTGGCTAGGCTTGTATGGGCCCTAGGGCCGATAGCCTAGTACCTACCTATGAACCTACGTATGAACTGGTGATGGGGTATGTATAGGCAATTTGACTGTGTGCGGGGATGGGGTCGATATCAGTAGGATATCAACCGATAGCACAGCTTCAGCCCCTGACAACCCCACCTATGCCTTACCATACCTATCTTCACTATCAGAGTCTGTATGGACACTAACATCAGTTTGCCTGCAGGAAGGACCCTGACCCACATTGCCATCAGTGAGGGGAAAACAGAAAATGTACTTTAGGACCTGTACATCATTGCTTACCTCTACACATATGCACACACACACACACACACACACACACACACACACACACACACACACACACACACACACACACACACACACACACACGCACACACACACACAAACACTTACAAGTGAGGTGGCACAAAAATATTACACAGACCTCTCATTACCCAACTGTCAACATGCATGACATATGGCACTCAACAGCATGCACTGCAGCTATACTCAATCCCTGTTACCAACATTATACATCTCTGTGATGCATGAGTTGTGTTAGTAGGTGATGCCCCTTCCCCAGAACACACTGCACCCATGTACACAGTATTGCTGTTCACCTGTTCAGCACCCTGCCATGTATTGTGCACCACAACTCAAAAGTGTACACACCATTGCTGAATGTGTATATTTGTGGCAGTTATATTTGCTCTGTTGCTCAAAGCCCCTATGCGTTTATCTGACACATACCTGGGTTGATATGAGGACAGATGTCAATAGTGAATGCCTGATGTCTGGTTTGTAGATCTCATCATCAGCAGTGCATGTATGAGCAATAAAATCCAATTTTACTGACAACCTCCAAAGATTACTGTGGCTATGAGGAGTGTACACACTCTTATTGACATGCCACCGTCTTCTCTGATTTGCCATGGGGCCACAATAATGCATATGTTAACATTACACACACCTGATATGTGACATATGACCTGTGCAATCAAATGCAATATTAAACTAATGTGTTAGTTTTGCAGATGTTGATTGGAATGCATACAATATGTGGGTTGCATAAGTGTGCACACCCTTAAGATGATGGTTTGTTGCAGCATTTGTTAAGTGAACTACAGCAGTAACTATTCCTGGAAGGGGTATACTAGCATGGCCCATCTTCACTTGCCATTATTTTGTCACTCTGCCCTACAAATGTCCCCCAACTCTGGCAGATTGCAAGGTCAGCTCATGTGAACAGCTGTTGGAGGTCACACAGTGCCTTCATTATTGCTGTGGAGTCAGGGTTATGTCTGGCACAATGCATGACCTTGACTGTGTTCAGATACAGCCATTCTTAGCAAGCTTTGGATGTATGCTTCAGTTCACTGTTATTTTTCAGGATGACACCCCTCCCCATCCTTAGCCTTTTTGTAGATGCTTGACAACTATGGGCCACAGATGAGTGTCATCTTGCAGTGTCCCAAATTCAGAGTACCATGTCTACTGGCCTAGTTCCTGCTAATGAACAGCAAACCTAAAGATGTACACTGGCACCAGCAAGGTACAGATGGGGATGGTGGGCCTGAGGTGGAGTGAGGTGTATTGTATCTTTATTAATACTGTCTGCAGGTTTCATCCTTGGTCTCGGTACACCATTGCAACACATGCCTTTGGGAGACCTGATGTTATCGATATGCTAGCTGTAGAGAGCCTTGGATGATGTTTCCTGTGGAACAACTCTTCCATCTGATTACCCTAACCTATAGGCCACCCTTATGCAGAGTCCACGTAATTGCCAATGCAGGTACTGCACAGGCAGTACTTACTAGACATTCCTACAAGTCCCTCAGTTTTGCTGCATGTTTCTGGGAAGCCTCTGTGACCAATTTGCAACATGTGTTGTCATCTGTCTTGGATGGGCATCTGTTTATTTTCTACATTAATGGTGTCCCATACTCCATTGTCACATGCATGCTTGTCTGCACTGTTTGCCATGGTATATGCAATGGCAAGGTAAGGCTACGTCTCCCACTTCTGAGTGCTACTTTTTGGAAATGGGATCCATTGCATGGTTTGTAAGATGTGTGCAAGCCACGGCTGCCTCTGTTGCAGGTGAGTGGGCAAATGTCATTGACATACTTCTTGTACAGCAAACCATTACATGGTATGACATTGAGGACCCATACTTAATGGAAGGTGCGTACTCAAGATGAGTGAATGCTGCAGTACCTCAAAAACTGCTTCCACAATATGTTATTTGGAGTGTGTGCACATATATGCTTCCAGTGTTTGTTAAGGTATGTATTCCCCATATCTGTTGTCCTAACTTAGGATTCCATATTACACATTCATTGCTCATGTTAGGATCACATTACAGGTTGTAAAAGTTGTGGAATGCGGTATGGTGATGTGCCATTGTGTTGATCTGTAACAGTTGCCATTGTAATACTGGTATATACACTGTTGTAACCACTGTATAAGGGTAATGTTTCAGACATGTCTCTACTGTAGGCCATTTGTCCCACCATTATGTTTATCTCTGTCTACACATCTTGCACTGACAGGTTGTTAGTTATACTGCAGGACTCTTACATACCCTTCAGATATGTCACCATGGTGACCACTGTAATGCAGTTAACAGCAACAATAAGTGAACATGTGCAGCATGCATTATGGGTAGGTGCCTTAAATGTGTGCATGGCAAATACCATGGCCATAGCATGGCCGGTGTATTGGCAAACTTGAACAAAAGACCTCCATACTCACCAGCTACAGGCTGCTGCCCCAGAGGTATATCAGAGGGACCTACATAGTTGTGTGAGAGATGTGATGTCAGTAGCCACACCTGTGGCATTGGTACAGGGTTGGAGCAGCATTTCAGTACATCAACAGTACAAACCCACAATACTACAGATTATGCACATCTGTTCATTACTACACTGCAGCAACAGACTATGTTATCTGACATGCATGAAGATACTTTACAGATGAAGATGGATAAGCAACAGTGGTCTACTAATGTGCCCTGGAGCCTGTACAATCCTCATCCATTGTGTGCCTAGCACCCACCTCCACAATGCTACCTTCAGGTTGTTGACTTGGCTGGTGGGCAGGTACCCCAAGGCTGGCGAGGAGACCCTCAACATGTGTCTGTGGGGGCTGGATGGCATAACCCCCACCTGAGGCTAGCTGGTCCCTCCTAACAGCAGCAGCACACTGACAGGCATGGAGGATGAGGTCAGTGCAACGATGTTGCACCTGCTCATAACTGCAGTTATGCAAGCTGACATTGTTTACCCCGTGGACGAGCTTGTTCCACAGGGCAGTCCTCTCCTGCACATCATGGGCCGTATGCCCAAAGAGGATTCCATGGTGATGCACCATAAAGTTGATGAGTATGTCATTCTCCTATGGAGTGAACGCAGGGAGTTGCTCTCTTGACATGGTACCTGGAAGACATAAACAGGAAGAAAGATCTGAGGACCTCATACTGCAAGGATATAATAGTTGTTACTTGACATCTCTCTCTCTCCCCCCACCATATCTGCAAAAATAATCTAAACACACACATCAATAGGTATGTTTACACCACACCTACTGTTGGGACATATATCCTATTGTGCAACAAATATTGAAATGTATTTCTATTCATGTTCCATGTTGAAACGCTATCATTGGTGGCCTGTTGCCAACAATGTATCCTGCATGCCATTGTAATGGCCGCTGTGGTTCCATACATGCATGTGTTCTGTTTGCTACGCAACTGTTCCAAATCTGATGTTTTGTGTTACTGGGAATATGTATGCATGCTGTGTGGTGTGTTGCCTTATGGGCTTGAAATCAGGGTTACTATGATTTTCACAGCTGTGTGTTATACAATGCACTATATATATATATATATATATATATATATATATATATATATATATATATATATATATATATATATATATATATATATTTATATTATGTTGTTTAGTATGAGTGGGGCCACTGAGAAATGTTTTTATGTGGTCTTGGAGGTTAGTATAAATTACATCTGGATTGTGTTGACTATTACTACCCTCATAAGTTCTAAAATTGCAACACAACAGCATGTTTGGGAAGGCAGTTCCCAGCAGAACCACCTCTCCCACCTCATTGGATGGTCAGAATAGGGCATCTGCTTTAGGCCTGTGATCCTTTTAGTGAGGTATTTCTGTGGCTTTTACAGTTGTTGCAGATGTCTTGTGAGGTACATACCAAATGGGGCACTGTACTCTATAAATGGGTATAATGAGGGATGAGTACACTGGGACAATGACCTCCTTTATTTTCTGGATGAAAAGCCCTTAGTGATGAGGTGTGCCACATAGAAGGATTTCCTGATTGTTATGGCTATGTGGTTATCGAAGATGAGACCACTATCCACCTGTGTCTCTAAGTCCCTTATCACACTTTCGGTGTTTAGTGTACTGCCACTTATGTGGTAATTCATGGATACATGTTTTTTCCCAAAGGGGATAACTATACATTTCCTTGCATTAAGCTTGAGCCCGTGGCTTTGGCACCAAGCATCTGTTTCTGTAAGGCCCTTTTGTAGAATATCCACATAATTTGGGGATTCAATAATGGCTCCCTGTTTGCAGTCATCTGCAAACTTTGTTAGCCAGAGTCCCTTAGTGCTGGCCTGTACTTCAGAGAAGTAGATGCCAAACAAGAGTGATCCCAGGACTGAACCCTGAGGTACTCTGCTTGTCACTTGTCTGTAGCTGGATTTTGAGTCGGCTACTTTTGCAGTGTGGGTTCTGTCAGTAAGCCAGTTGGCAACCGATCGAGTGATGTAGGGATTAATTCCCAGCTTAGTAAGTTTATCTATGATTCCAGAGTGGGGGATGGTGTTGAAGACCTTGGTGAGGTCCAGATAGGCTATGTTGTCCGCCTTACCCTCGTCCACGGCTCTGGAGAGATTCGAAGAAGTCAATCATGTTGAGGAGACAAGATCGGCCCTATACAAACCCAAACTGGGTGGGGTCCAGTGTTTGAAGGTTGCCAATGTCTTTGTTTATAAGTTCCATGATAATGCGTTCCATGGCTTTGCAGATCAGGATCATCAGACTGATGGGAGGATAGTTCCTGGGATCCAAGGTGGATTCCCCCTTGTGGAGTGGGATAAGTGTAGCTGTGCACCACTCATTGGGCACGAAGCCTGAAGTGAGGTTATGATTAAACATGACACTTAAGTGAGGTGCCAGTTCATTTTGTAGTTCATGTAGTACACAGCCTGGGATGTTGTCTGGTACCATAGATGCTGTATTCTTAGCTTTGGAGAGTGCATTTTTTACCTGTCTGCCATGATTACTGGAATTTTGCAATCTGTTGGTATTGAGATGGGCCCTTTAGGGGGAGAGGGGGGTGAAGTTGACACTGAATCGATCTGCCAGGATATTGGCAATATCCTTGGGATCAGTATATTTAATGCCGTTCTGTTGTAGCTCAGAGCAGATTTGAGCATTGCCATTTAGATTCTTAACATAACTATAGAATGCCTTGTGGTTGTCCTTGGAATCTTTGGCAATTTTATTTTCGTAACTAGCTTTGGAGGATTTTATGAGGGCTCTCAGCTTCTTACTGAGGCTGGTAAGTGAGTTTTTTGCTTACTGGAATTTTCCTCTTTTCTGCAGCAGTTTCTTCCTTCTGTTGTATAGTTTATTGCAGAGGTCCACCAGATTGGGTTCCTTTTACTGGAGGAGACTGTCTTGGTTCTGTTTGGAATTGCATGATTCATGCACGAGTGGATGTGCATCTACAGTGCCTTAGTGTAGGATTCAGCGGTCGAACTTTCAGTTCCTGTCTGCATGGGTGTCATGAAGTTTGTCACTTCTGACTTGAGTAGCATGAGGCTGGCTTTGGAGAAGTTTTTTTTATGGAGGTTTCCCCTACTGGGGGGTGGGGGTGGGATGTGGACATGAAGGGTGATTAGCTTATGGTCAGTCCTGACCAACGAGGGGGTGACCACTGGTGTGGAGTATCGATCTCACATGTTGGTAATGACCAGGTCTAGGATATTTGAGCCCCTGGTGGGACTATGGATTAGTTGGTCCAGGGTATTAGAATTTATGAATTCCAAGAACCGTTGGGCAAAGTTGTTGGTACCCGAGTAGTCTTCCCAATTAATGGCAGGGTAGTTGAAATCACCCAGTATTAGGGTGTTTCATTGTATCTTAATATTTTCTGGTATGTTTAGAAAGGTGTAGTGAGAATCTTGGGGCATGGTGGGGAATCTGTAGCAAGCTACAATTTGGATTGCAGTCTTACCTAGTGTTAGTTGCATCTGTAGAATTTCAGATGCATTGTGTTGGGCAACTAGCCTGGAGGTGTGAATATCCTTGGTGAATATGGACACTCCTCCACCTTTAGTGCTTTGGTCCTGGTTTGGTGGCCGAAAAGTGTGGTAAGAGTTGTAGCCTGGTATTGCAGGGGTGTTCTCTGGACCCCTGAACCAGGTCTCAGTTACTGCACAGATATCAATGTTCTCCATTTTTAGGAGTGCCTCAAGAGAGTGCATTTTGAGGTTTAGACTTCTAGCATTGAGTAGCATTACCTTCAGATTTTGCATGCTTATATCTGTTATGGTGGTGGTTTTGTCCTTTGAGCCTTGCCTAAAAAAAGCATTACAGGGGTGGCAAGAGCCTTAGCCAGTAACCTGAATCCCAGGGGTGACAGGTGAAGACCATCTCTGGCAAAGCATCGAGGTTTGTCGGTCATGTCGTCCCAGATAGAAAGATACTGGATCCCCTTTGAATGACACCAGAAACTTAGCCAATTGTTGAAGTCAATTATTTTGTCATTATACTGTGGTATCATTCTGGGCGAAGGCAGGATGCTGCTCAGGGCTAGGGTCATACCTGCCTGGGCCACATGATCCAAGAGCTCTTTTCATGTAGTCCAGGGAGGTACGTCTCAAGTCATTCACTCCAATATGGACAATGACAGAGTCATATTTGTACTTGTTGTGGAGTGACTTGAGTGCAAGCATTATGTGGCAGATCCTGGCACCCGACAGACATCTGACAGTAATTTTCTCCTTGTTCAGCCTGGTGAGTGGGACATCAGTGTGCCTGACTATAGAGTCACCTATGACTAAAGTGTTGGGTACATTGTCTTGCCTTAGGGGCTGTGTGGTGGCACACTGGTGTTTTGAGCTATGTGTCACTTTGGTTGTGATTTGTATTTGTTTGCGTTTCAGCTTCTGAGGTCCTTGCTGCTTGGGCAGGTTAATGTTAAGGGCCTCCACATAAGTGGGTTTAGTGTTACTATCCGTGGATGTTGGTGGCATGAGTTTTGAAGGGCTATGTGTTGCCTGAGGTGTAGTGCAGGTGTTAACCTTCTCCTCTTGACTGTCTAGCACAATCTTGGCTGGAGAGAGCTTTGCTTCCAGTTTGGCTATGTAAGTGCAACTCTCGCAGGTTGTAGTGTTGGGTGGTAGGAGGAGAGAGTTGTCTGTGTACATGAGGCAATTGCTGCACTGCCCCAGTATGCCCAGATTCATATATATATATATATATATATATATATATATATATATATATATATATTGCATTCAGACATCATGTCTACACTTTGAACCTCCTTCCTCCACTGCTGCAGTGTTCTGCCTTGCTACAAAACAGAGTGTCACATGTGGACCCAGCCTAACATTAGGGGGGATATATAGGGACAGATCATAGATAAGCCTTTTACAAACCTATGAAGTTTGTGCATTATACATTTCACATTAGCATGACTGTTCTGAAGGTGGTGTAGTCTGTCACTTATGTGTCTATCATGACTTCATTACTTCCACCTTCAGCTATTTGCCAGACTGAGATACATGTTTGGAGGAACAGAACAAACAATATGATGGCTTACATCTTGTCATTCTGTGCAGATCCACACAGTTGACAGGTATGGCCCACTGCTCACAGTGCCAGATGCTATCTCCAGAGCAGTTGTTCAGCAGGACATCATTACAGCAAAAAGTCCTGATGGTACATATAAATCTTTCAACATCATCTATCGCATCATTACAGACCAAGTACTACATTCAATTACATGCATACATGTTTCACATACATGTTTTATTATTGTGCTCTCTTCAGTGTACTGCTAGGATATCTTCCTTGGTTGGTGTTTTTTATTTTTTGTTTGTAGTAATATTTTGTCAGTGTTATTGTTTTCTTTCTCTCTCTCTCTCTCTCTCTCCACTACAGGGATAAAGCTGTTTTGAATAGGTTGCAGCATGGCTTTTGTAGGTGATGCTCATGATCAGGTGATGGCCTCTGCACCAATTGGTGTTCCCCACTTGCTAATTGCATGCAGCCAGCTGTGTAGTTCTTCCAATAGCCAATGTCATAGCAACCCACTACTATAAATGACTACATCATGTGGACGTTGTCCCTCTACCTTTCCTGTGTAGAAGACATCCTTCCTGTGTGTGGGCAGCAGTGTTACAGACAGCAGGTAGCAATATCTCTTACAACAGGACTTGCAGACACAGGCCAAATACATGTTTGTATAAGGTTCAACACCTACCGACAGTGTAAGTATTGCTGTTATATGCATTGAATACTGCTGGTTTTACAGGGTTTGTGTGTACATGCTAGTTTTGCATGGAATGCAGTCTGTCTGCATAGTTCTCAACTGTGGGCCTATCCACATGATGCACATAAAAGATAATTCTAAAACACCGGATAAAGCAACCAATGACAAAAAATATATATTGAACTTGCAAAAAAAGATATTGGTGGCACACAGCAGAAATGTTTATTAATAAGAAATACAGAAAGTAAGCGCTTTCACGGACAACCCCCGCTTCTTCAGACTAACAATAAATTAAATTCACATAGCATTTAAAAAGACTCACTAATCATAAAACAACCAATAAAAAACAAGACATCAACCACTGAAATGAAACATTAAAGTGCTAGTACAATATAAAAGCATTCAAGATTGTAATGCCTGATGAAACATAAAAAAATCATTAAAAATATTTCTTCATTATTACATCAAATTTACCTAGATTATACATATGTTTTAGATACACACTCATACACACACATATATATATATATATATATATATATATATATTTATTTATACATACATACATACATATACATACATATAAATATATACACACACACATATATACGTATATAAAAAAAGTACAAATATAATGTAAAACACATTGAAATATAGAAAAACTTATAAAAAATGTGTACGTATAAAAATATATACGTATACATATATCAAACTATTAAACACGTATAAAACAAATTTATGTATACATATAAATAAGAGCATATCCAAAAACTTGCATTTGGCAGAGGACATTATGAAACATAAATTATAAAAAATAATATATCTATTCCATTCACATTAAAAAAAAGGGGTCAGTGTTTTAACACCCTAGCTTTTAGAAATGGCTTCAGTGATATTTTATTATTAAGACCAGGTGGTCTGTCAGCATGATAGCCAGAGGACTGGCTATTATGTTTTGTCTGTTCACCACACAGGTCTTGTGTCTGACATATCAGTGACATTATCTCCGTTGATTGTTATCGGTACATGGCAATATCCATTTGTGTTTCTGACTTCATATTCCTGAGTAAGGATATGTTGCAACCAATCCTGTAACACCAGCAACTTTCTCAGTGTATAACAAAAATATTGCAAATATGGCCCTGTGTTCCAGCCTCTGTCCTCCACATATATGCCAGGATTTGTCCAGATGCCATGCATTAAGAGGTTGATAGGTAATAGCCTATCATTATTTAGTGCTGACATTCCTGCTATCATTCCAGTGATGTTGTGGACTCCAAACAAATTGTGGGGCAGGGTCCATGTATATGAGGGCAAAAGCTGGATAAAAAGTGTGTGACCTTGTACAGTCCGGATGTCATTGTATGGAAAACACTGTTATATGCCCTTGTAAGACATTTTATGGGGGAGGGGTATTAAATGTTTTTAAACTAGGCTGTTACAATATGTGAAGGATATCAGTAGTAAGAAACATTAAGGCATATAGCTGTACATTTACAAACATTTCACCATAGGAATAGTGGTGGGCTACAGCTTACTGTCTTACACACAGTTCTGTTTGCCTGTGTGAAAGTGACATTTTAAGTTAAGCATTGTTATGTAACAGATACATTTACATTGTGACAACTATAATACTTTTCCCTCTAGGGGTTGAGTAAAGAGTGTAAATGGAGGCTGTTGAACTACATCTGTGAGTAAGTGTTGATTGGTTCTTATCTTCAAGGCAAGAGTTTTTTTATTGTTGTACTACTTGAAGGCCTTAGCCTGGACAGCAAAGTATGTTATTTTTTCACATTACTGTAGCAAATGTTTTGTTTGAGAGTTGCATTAATCAGTTATTATGTATTTCAAAACACCTAACTGCTGTACAAAATGTCATGAACAACTGAAATCATACACAAATGAACATTTCTATGTATGCAGACTTGTGTGTGGCATCATACCCTTTGCATTGTGTGTGGATATATGTTTCATGCAATAATTCTCATTTGTAGTAAAGAATCCATCACTGGCCATTTTAAAAGGTGGCAAATGTATGAATAATGGCTGTTTGATATGCTGTGCACCCTCTATATATACTCTTCTTAGACATATCTATAAGTAGGAATATCTTTATATGTGTATATGTGTATATACATAGGTTCATAGGTTCATAGGTTGGTACTAGGCTGTCAGCCCTATGGCCTATAAAAGCCTACCCATAACAATTCTCTGGCTATTTCTTCCCACAGTATTTACTTCCCTGGACCCCTGTCTAGCATATATGTATATATATATATATATATATATATATATATATATATATATATATATATATATATATATATATATATATATATATCTATACTTATATACATGTATTTTTATATATATATATATATATATATATATATATACTTATATACATGTATTTATGTATATATATATATATATATATATATATATATATATATATATATATATATATGGGTCTACTTCTTTTGACCTAACTTTCATTTGCCTGGCACTCATTTGCCTGAGACCAAATGACTAAAATTTCATTTGCCTGACACTTCATTTGCCTGACAAGTATTATTAGCAAGAAAATGGAATATGCCCCCTTCCCCACTGCAGTGCGACCCTGGAGTTAGAATATATAGTTAGAGGAGTGTGGGGGGTGAAGCCCCCCACTTACTTTTCTGTTACTAAGCAATATTACATCAAAAGTTAACAATATCATATGAAATGAAGTGGGAGGCTTCACCCCCCACACCCACCCGTTGTGGGGGGCTGTGCCCCCCACACTCCCCCCTAACTATATATTCTAACTCCAGGGTCGCACTGCAGTGGGGAAGGGGGCATATTCCATTTTCTTGCTAATAATACTTGTCAGTCAAATGAAGTGTCAGTCAAATGAAATTTCAGTCAAATGGAGTCAGGAAAATGAGTGTCAGGCAAATGAAAGTTAGGTCAAAAGAAGTAGACCCATATATATATATATATATATATATATATATATATATATATATATATATATATATATATATACTTATATACATGTGTATGTGTATATATATATATATATATATATATATATATATATATATATGTGTGTGTGTGTGTGTGTGTGTGTGTGTGTGTATATGTATCATTGGAATGTTGAGTGCGTCCACATTGTACATTCCCTATGATAGACTGACTGTTCTGCATATGCTACAGATATCATCCTGACATTTTACAGCTGAGATGGCTTACTGTTAACTTGTTGTGGGTATGTTGTGCAGGATCCTGGGTTCAAGGCTTCCAAGTGCTGGTTATTGTGTTGCAAGGCATATCTGTTCAGCTGTGGAGGAAGGGGAAATCGCAATAATTACAAGAGATCCCTAATTTAAGCCCCTTCATCCCCATTAACAGTGCGTTTGGTCAGACTTTTTGCAGTGAGCAGTTCAGAGTGTGGATCCAATGTGCAAATGAAATACACACACACATATATATATATATCTATATCTATCTATATATATATATATATATATATATATATATATATCTATATATATATATATATATATATATATTTATATAGGTTCATTGGTTCATAGGTAGGCACAAGGCTGTCTGCCTGAGGGCATTTATAAGCCTAGCCAGAGTGCGTCGGCTTTCCGTTGATTAATTAACTGATCCTCTGTCAAGCAGAGCCAATGAAGTTATAACAGTGGTTTATTTTCTGTTACCCATCCACTCATCAAGGTTTCTCTTGAAGAGTGTTAATGAGGGGCTCTGCCTGATGTAATTTGGAATTTTGTTCTAAAGCATGGGGAGTCTCTGTGACAGGAATCTATCCCTCCAGCATGTTCTATTTATTGTTGTGGTGAGGTTTAGCTCACTAGAGCGCGTGGCTCGCAGTGACTTGGATTTCTTTAGGTGGACCATATCCATCAATTCTGAGTTGGACATGGCTTTGTAAGTCAGGCAGAGATCACCTCTGAGTAAGCGATATGCCACTGAGTACAGCCGGAGTTTTTTCAGTCGTGCTGCATAGGACATATGTTTGAGACCAGTAATCCTCTTGGAGAAATACTTTTGTGGTCTTTCCAGCTGTTAGAAGTGTCTTGTGAGGTACATCCCAAATGGGGTATTGTACTCTATGATGGGTCTAATGAGTGAAGAGTAGAGGGGCAATATAACCTCTTTATTTCTAGATGTGAACCCTTTAGTAATTAGATGGGCCACATAGAAGGATTTCCTAACTACTTTGGCAATATGATTGTCAAAGGAGATATTACTGTCTACCTGGGTCCCCAGATCTCTTATTGCCTCTTTTGTATTAAGGGGGCTGCCACCTATGTGGTAATTCGTGGGTGTTTTGTTTTTCCCAAATGGGATGACTATGCATTTTTTGGCATTTAGCTTGAGGCCATGACATCTCAGTAAGGCCCTTTTGGAGGATGTCCATGTCAGCCGGAGAGTCAAATTATGGCTCCCAGTTTGCAGTCATCGGCAAACTTGGTTAGCCATAGTCCTCCTGTGTCTGCCTGTACTTCTGAGAAGTATATGCCGAACAGTAGGGGTCTCAGGACCGAGCCTTGAGGGACGCCACTTGTGACTGGTTTAGAGTCAGACCTGGAGCCTGCTATTCTTACAGTGTGAGTTCTATCTGTAAGTCAGTTGACAACCCATCTTGTGACATAGGGGTTTATGTTCAGGCTGGTGAGTTTTTCTGTAATACATGAGTGGGGAATGGTGTTGAAAGCCTTGGCGAGGTCAAGGTAGGCTGTGTGAACCACCTTTCCCTCGTCTATGGCCTTTGTGACTGTCTCATAGAAGTCAACCAGGTTTAGTAGACAAGATCTGCCCTTAACAAAGCCAAACTGGGTTGAGTAAAGTGTTTGGAGGTTCCCATTGTCTTTGTTAATGAGTTCCATGATGATGCGCTCCATATCCTTGCAGACCAGGCTAGGGAGGCTTGTGGGGCAATAGTTACCAGGGTCAGTTGTGGCCCCTCCTGTGTGGAGAGGAATAACCAATGCTGTGTGCCATTCTGTGGGCACATAGCCTGTGGAGTGGCTGAGGTAGAACAGCGTGTTTAGGTTGGGGGTTAGTTCGTTCTGTAGTTCATGCAAGATGCAGCCTGGGACACCATCTGGTCCCATTGACGCTGTGTTTTTGGCTTTTGAAAGGGCTGTTTTCACCTGTGCGTCTGTGATTTTTGGGACACTACACTTTTCCAGTATTGTTGTGGGCCCTTTTGGAGGTGAGAGGGGGGTGAAGTTTGCACTGAATCTATCTGCCAGGATGTTGGCAATAACAGTAGGTTCAGTATATTTTGTGCTATTTTGCACTAGATCAGTGCATATCTGCGAGTTGCCACTTAGATTCGTAACATAGCTAAAGAAGGCTTTGTGGTTATCTTTTGAATCCTTGGCTATTTTTCTTTCGAATTTAGCTTTGGATGATTTTATGAGTGACGTTAGTTCCTTACTGATACTGATCAGGGATGTCTTTCCTTTTTGGGGTTTGCTTTTTTTCTGAAGTAGTTTCCTCCTTCTATTGTATAGCCTGTTTATTGCAGGGGTCCACCAAACTGGTTTCCTTCTCTTAGAGGAGTGAGTCTTGGTTTTGCTAAGGATGCCACAATCCATGCATCCTTGTAGGTGCTCATAGAGTGCATTTGTAAAGGTTTCTGCATCTTGGGCAGCATTATCCTTTAGTGTGGGGGCTGTGAAACTTACCACCTCTGTCTTAAGTAAGGTGAAGTTTGCTTTAGAAAAGTTTTTTACTGTGGTTTCCTTAGTTGGGGGTGGTGGTGGTGCGTGGACATCCAGAACGATTAGTTTATGGTCTGATCTAACCCGTGATGGGTTGACCTCCAGTGTGGAACTCCTGTCACCCATGTTTGTGATGACCATGTCCAATATGTTTTCACCTCTAGTAGGGGAGTTTACCAGCTGATACAGGGCATTTGAGTTGATGAATTCCAGGATGTGCTGGGCCTGGGAGTTAGTACTTGAGTAGTTTTCCCAGTGAATGGTAAGGTAATTGAAATTGCCCAATATCAGGGTGTTCGGTAGGACCTTCATGTTTTCCAGAAAGGTGAATGGTGGTCCTGGGTCATGGAGGGTGATCTGTAGCAGGCCAAAATTTGCATTGCAGATTTGCCTGATGTTAGTTGCACATGGATTATCTCTGAGGTATCATGCTGCACCACTAACCTGGTGGTGTAGGTATCCTTGATGAATATGGATACACCCCCTCCTTTTGTGTTTCGGTCTGTGTTCTGTGACTGAAATGTGTGGTATGAGTTGTAGCCCAGTAGTGCTGGGGTGCTCTCTGGAGCCTTGAAACAGGTTTCAGTTACTGCACAGATGTCAACATTCTCCATACTGAGCAGTGCTTTGAGTGCATGAATTTTGAGATTTAAACTCCTAGCACTGAGTAGCATAACCCTCAGTTTTTTGTTAATTGTGCTGTTTACGGAGGTGGGTTTGACTTTTGAGCCTTGCCTAAAAAAGGCACTATGGGGGTAGCAAGAGCCTTGGCCAGTATTCGAAGCCTAGGGGTGACAGATGCAAGCTGTCTCTTGCGAAGCAATGCGGCTTGTTGAGCATGTCATCCCAGGCTGACAAATATTGGATCCCTTTTGAATGACACCAGAAGCTTAGCCAGTTGTTGAAATTGATAATTTTTCTTTATACTGAGGTATCATTCTTGGTGAGGGCAGGATGCTACTCAGGATCAGGGTCATACCAGCCTGGGCTACATGATCAGAGAGCTCTTCCATGTCTCTTTTCATGTAGACCAGGGAGGTACGTCTCAGGTCATTCACACCAGCATGAACAATGACAGAATCATATTTGTACTTGTTCTGGAGTGACCTGAGCGCTTGTGTTATGTGGCGGATTCTGGCTCCCGACAGGCAGCTAACAGTAACCTTCTGCTTGTCCAGCCTAGTGAGTGGGACATCAGTGTGCCTGACTATAGAGTCACCTATTACTAGTGTGTTAGGTATGTTATTTTGCCTTAAGGGCTATGATTGTATGGCACACTGATTTTGTGTTTTATGTGTTGTCTGGTTTGTGACGGGAAGTGCAGGTTGTTTGGGTGTCTACTTTGGAGGTCTCTGATGCTTTTTCAAGTTTTTATTTAGAGCCTCTGAGTATGATTTTGTGTATTAATGTGTATTTTTTGCCAGTGCTGTTTTAGTAGGTCTGTGTGCGGCTGGAGTTGTGGTGCAAGTGTTAACCTACTCCTCTTAACTATCTGTTCCAGTCTTAGGTGGAGACAGCTTAGCTTCCAGTTTGGCTGTATAATTGCATCTATCGCATTTGTTAGTGTTTTGAGGTAAGAGAAGAGGGTTGTCTATGTACATGAGACAGTTGTAACATTAACTCAGGATATTCAGATTCACCAGCTGGACTGGAGAGGGCCCCTGAAGTTGCCCTTTGGTCATGCCTGAATAGTAGGGTGAGCTGCTTAGTCGCTTGGTTGGTGAGGGGTGAATAAAGAGCCTTGCCCTGCCAATCAGTGTCAGGGTATATTAGTGCTTGCTATTAGGTCTGAGCAAGTGCTGGGCTGTAAGATGCTTTTTGAGTGCTTAGGTTGAGAGTTAGACTAGTTTCAAGGGGAAAAACTGAAGAGGAGACTTATTGGAGCCGGGAATAATTTAACCATAGCTAACCAGCACAGCCTGGTGTGCAAAACTGTGCAAATGCAGTTTTTATAGTAGGGAAATGAAAGAGATAGAAATTAGCCCAAAATGGCCAATAAACTACTAACTTCTGGGCTGGAACCACTCTTCCGGGGACAGATAGGTTGCTCAAAGCTCCCCTCTCTCACAGGTGAACAGCGAAACTTCCTTCTATCCATGTAATGTATGGGCAACTCAGAAACTAGTATCACAGCCCTGAATTCAGCACTAGCCTGAAAACTGGACTATACTAGCTTAGAAAGGCAGGAAACAAGTATTTTTTTTTTTTTTTTAAAGATAAGGCAAAAACAGTAAAAAATACACTTAAAACAGCTTTAAATGACTACAAACGATCAGAAAAGGCGATCGCACTTTAGTGTGTAGCCTACAACAGTTAAACAAGTTATTTAAACAAAAAACAACTTTTTAAAAGTGCAGGCAGTCAAATAAGTACAATATGTGAAACAATAAGCTTTTAAATCACAATAAGTGCTGGAACATCTGTGTTTAGGCAGAAAACAGTTACGTACAGCAAGAAAGTACAGAAAACTGATACTTAAGCACTCCAAAGTCTCTCTCCTAAGCTAGAAGGCTTGTATCAGTTTAAGGCTTTCTAGTGCTACCCAGTAGGTTAGTTACAGGAAAGATGGGAAACAAGCGCAGATGTGGTCTTTTAAACCAGAAAGTTGAAAGAGATGGACAGACTGTCCAAATGGTCAATAAACTACAATGTCTGGGCCAAGAACCTCTCCTTTCATGGTAGACAAACTACCTAGTGCTTACCACTCCCACTGATAAGCTAGAAGGATTTCCTCCAACACAGAAAGGCTTGCGGGGCTCACAAGCTTACCAACTGTCCTGGATACATATATATAGACATATATACACACATATATATATATATATATATATATATATATATATATATATATATATACGTGTATATTTATATATATATATATATATATATATATATATATATATATATATATATATATATGTGTATGTGTATATATATATATATATATATATATATGTGTATATATATATATATAGTTTCACTTCATATACTCGAAATGCTGAAATCTCGAATTTCTGCATTTCGAGTCCATGAAGCCGAAACTTTAGAATAACAAAAGTGCATAAGTGCGAATGCGAATATGTCAAATCTGTGCTTATGCAGTGATGCTACGTTAAAGGAACTGTTTTTTTGGGATGTTTGTGTTTGGACTTTCAGGTGAGTGAGTGTATGTGAGCATTTTTGTAACTTATTTGTATGTGTGATGTGTATGTTTGTGTGTGTGTGTGTGTGTGTGTGTGTGTGTGTGTGTGTGTGTGTGTGTGTGTGTGTGTGTGTGTGCGCGCGAGGGACTGTAGAATGTGTGTGTGTGAGTTTTTATTTTTTTCTCTGTTTGTGAAATCTCAGAGTTAGTATATATAAGTCGGGGTTGTGTGTGGGGGGTGCTTTTGTTTAGTGTAGGTATGTGTATGTGTGGTATTTTGTTGTGTTTATGTTTTTTGTGGTGTTAGTGTTGTGGTTTGTGTGTGGTGCAGTGTATGCTGTGTGTTCGGGTTTGTGATTTCGGCTTTGTGGGGTTTCGGTGTTGTGATGGTTTTGGCTTCATGGACTCGAAATGCTGAAATTTGGGCTTTCAGCATTTCGAGTATATGAAGTGAAGCCATATACACACACACACACACACACACACACACACACACACACATATATATATATATATATATATATATATATATATATATATATGGGTCTAGGACAGTCTGTCGAAAGACTGTTTCACCAAAAGTGAAACGGGCTGTCACAGTTTCGCAAAAGCACTTTTTAACGAAAAAAGTGCTTTCGCGAAACTTTCGTAAAAGTACATAGAATCGGGGGGAAGTGATAGTGGGCGAGATCGGACTACAGTGGGGATAAGGGAATATTCCCTTTTCCCCACTGTAGTGCAATCTTGGAGTGAGAATATAAAAGTAGGTGGTGCGCGGAGTCCCACACGTGGGGGGTGCAGGGGGGGCAAAGCCCCCCTGCGTAAACATGGTGTGTGTGTGGTTTTTTTTTTGTTTTTGTGTGTGTGTGTGTGTGTGTGTGTGTGTGTGTGTGTGTGTGTGTGTGTTTTACCTTCCATTTACCGAAACTGCTTTTTCGCTAAAAGCAGTTTCGGTAAACGGTGTTCGGTAGGGTTGGATTCGGACAGTTGGTCTTTCGATCAGCTGTCCTAGATCCATATATAGACACATACATACATACATCTATATATATAAATACATTTTCCCTTCTGTTGAATGACTGTGCTGCATGATATTTTTGAGAAAACACCACATTTATGTACAGGTCAAATGGTTTAGTAATAAATCACTGTGGCTATGGTGTGCAGGGTCATGGGTTCGAGACTTACAAGGGCTGGTTATTTTCTTGCTGACCAGAACAAGGGCTGTTGGATACAGAGTG
Organism: Protopterus annectens; assembly: GCF_019279795.1. NCBI lineage: Eukaryota > Metazoa > Chordata > Ceratodontiformes > Protopteridae > Protopterus > Protopterus annectens. The sequence goes on from NC_056726.1 coordinate 1,168,302,541, forward strand.
ATTAAGGCACTTCTAAGCAGTTGTAAGCAGGTTTGCATGGTGGTAATCAATGCTAACTTCCGGTTAAATATGCTTACAGACAGTTAGCCATAAAAGGGCTTAATCTGTGTTTCCATTGCTTGCCGCCATGCAAACAGGCTTAAACCTGCTTACCAATGCTTAAAAGTGCTTACTCCTACTTTCCCCCATGCTAATTTCTTTAAAAGAAAAGAAAAAAGAGGTGATAGGAAAGTGGTGAACAAGGGGGCATGCACAGGGAAAGACAAAAGGAAAAGTAGCTAGGGATGTGTAGGACGGTTGTAGGGAAGGTCCATAGCTGTCCATTTCTTCTGCAGTAACAGCTGTGCATATATACTGAATTTGGAGGTAGATTTGGACACTCAAACCCCTGAGAGAGGTGTGAGGACAACAATAATATGTGTAAAGCCAATTAGACCAGATTACTTGTGTCTAGTGGACATGTGTTTGAAATGGACAGCTATGTATGGGGCAAAATTTTTTTTTTTTGGTAACAGATTACCTTTTTTTTTTAAGTTGAGAGTGTGATGTTGGGGAAGGATAGTAGGTATATTTGGGGAGGTAGGTTGGGTAGGAAGACAGATAAGACAGCATACAGGGGCAGTATGACACATGTGGGGAGTAAACACCTTGGATGGGGAGGGGTGTTTAGAAATCGGAAGCCCATGAGCCCCACAAATGGAAACAGTGGGACTGAGGTCCCCACCCATGGGCAGTCACCACTGCACCTTGACGGCCCTGAAGGTGGCTGTGTTGGGGGCTGGGTAGGAGGGGCAGGCTGACCCTCTAAATGCACCACATGGCCCTCAAGCTGGTGTAGCAGATCTCCAAACTCCCTTTGAAGCTCACTATGCACCAATTCCCAGATCTGACTATGGGTAACAGTTTTCTGTCTGCGTCTGCTCCCGGGGGTGTGGGTGAGCCTCATCCCCTGAGGTGGTTCCACCCGAAGGTGGTGCTGGACCAGCGGATGAGGAAGTACTGGGGTGGGTCCCAGACATGCTGGAGCCCGGTGTCTCAGCCAGATAAGGTGGGAGAGATGGGTCCACTGGGACCGGCTTTCCCAAACATGCTATGGTGTTGCAGTTTTAGAACATATGCGGGTTAGTAATAGTCGACACAATCCAGGATTAGTTATAACAGCATGCATAGATATTCCCATTAACCCAAAACACCAGATATGGAACAGTTGCATAGCAAACAGAACACATGCATATATGGAACCACAGTGGCCTTTACAACGGCATGCAGGTTACATTGAGAGCAACAGGCCACCAATGATAGTATTTCAATATGGAACATTATTAGAAACACATTTCAATATTTATTGAACAATAGGACATTTGTCCCAACAGTAGGTTTGGTGTAAACATACCCATTGATTTCTATATTTAGATTATTGTTGCAGATATGGTAGGGGGGCGAGAGAGATGTCAATTAACAACTTATATATCCTTGTAGTTCTCACAACATTATTGATCATTGTTCTAATCATTAGGGTACAGGTATTATTACACTACCCTATGGCCTCGGTTTGGCCAGTAGTATGTTTGTAAACAAGTGTATACTTCAACTGTCTTATAGCTAAATTCTACATCTCTTACCTGGTATACCTGTGGAGGGAATGTTTGTTAACACTACCTGACTGTTTCTACACATATTCCCAGATTCTGAGTTAATATTATGCACATATCTCTCAATCTTTTATTGCACACACTCTGGTCAAAGCTTGACAACATGGGGGTACAACTAGGGACATATTTTGAATATTGCTCTCATAAACTTGGAGGGCTGATAGAGTGACAGGGTTTGTTTTCACATATATTTTCTGAAGGTTTTGAGGTCTGACAATCAAATGTATGTCATTATTTGTCACAGGGACAGGGGAACAAGCAGAAAATATGAGCCAATTATCTGGACATTCTGAAAGGATGTGTACAGTTGAGAGGTATGATTATGCATACAGCTTACTACCACTCCTAGGATTCAAACCATGGCTGTGTCTGATAAAAATACCAGAATTTAAGTGTCAGCAGAGTGTGCTGTCTGAATATTGCTGTCTACCTTTTTAGTGTTTTTTGTCTAAGTCTCTCTTGGTAATCTGACCTTGTAATTACAACAGTGTCATACAGACATTCCTAGACATATTTCTATGTAGCACAGTGTGAGAAACAGTGGTTGACACAGCAGTACTATTCTGATATCAGATGTTGCTGAATGCTACATGTCAGCCATACAATACCAGAGTAAACACTACCAGTCCAAGATTTCAGTCTTTATTGGCAGGCACAGTTTTCTTATCTGACAGACCTGTAGAGGGAATGTTTGTTAACACTACCTGACCGTTTCCACACATATTCCCGGATTCCAAGTTAATATTATGCACATACCTCTCAATCTGTTAATGCACACCCTCTGATCATAGCTTGACAATATGGGAGTAGAAACAGGGATATATATTCAATATTGCTCTCTTAAACTTTTGGAGAGTTGCTAGAGTAACAGGTTTGTTTGCATATACATTTTCTGAAGGTTTTGAGGTCTGCAACTCAGATGCATGTCATTATTTGCTGACTAAAATTCTGAGATCATCCCACTGATTTGCCAGGGTGACAGGGTAACAGACAGAAAATATAATCCAATTATCTGGACATTCTGAACAAATCTGTACAGTTGAGAGGTAGGATTATGCATACAGCTTACTACCACTCCTTGGATTTGAACCATGGCTGTTCTGCTAAAAATACCACAATTTAAGTCACAGTAGAGTATGCTATTTGGATATTGCTGTCTTGCTCTTCAGTGTTTTCTGTCTAAGTCTCTCTTGGTTGTGCAATCTGACCTTGAAATTCCAGCAGTCTTATACAGACATTCCTAGACATTTTTATTATGTAGTACAGTGTGGGTATCAGTGGTTAATACAACATTACGATTCAGAGAATGCAACACTAAAAATGCCATACGATACCACAGTAAACACAACCAGTCCAGGAGTTAGAGCTTTATTGCCAGGCAGTTACAGTTTTATTTAAATACGACATATATGGGACTATTACTGTCATATTGTTTGCTTTATTCAGTACAACCCATACACAAAAGAGTTTTTATACTGGCGGCTAACTTTCTACTACTTTTATATTTATTTGGTATGACTACTACAAGCAGAATTGTTACTCACCAGCCTTGCAACACAGCCTTTGAAGCCTACTTGCATGGGCTTCCTGATTCACAGCCCAATCAGCTGCAGCTGTAAGGGAAATAGAGAAATATTAAGCCATACCTATCCATCATATACACAGGCTGAACATTATTAAACAGTTACTGGTATAAGTACTTACACAGTGCTGAGGCATCACCCTTCTGCCTTGATTCTTGGACCCACTGGTCCAAGAGCTCCCTCTTCCTCTGTTTCAAGTCAGCATAGTGGTGCCTGACCTGCTCACCAGTCTGAGGGATACCAGTGGCACTGGTGAGGTCATGGGTGAGATGGTCCCAGGCTTCCGCTTTATATTGGGAGCCTTGGTACTGGACCTGCAGCAGTCTCTCATCATGTTTTTTACCAGGAGTCCTACCATGACTTTGAACTCCTGGATGCACCAGTGCTGTGCATGGAAGCTCATGCCCTCTCTGTCTCCAGCCATTCTATCTACAGTGGGAAGCTGCAACCAGTTATGAGCTGTATTCCTGCCTGTGGGGTTTAAATACGGCAAATTCCTCCTCCCCTTTGCCTTGATTGGATAGTTTTGAATATGCTGAGCTAAACTAAGCTATGGGCAAACCTGCTTAGCTAAGGTTGGCATTGCTTAAAGGGGCAGGTTCAGCACTGCTTACCTATGGGCAAATCCATTTAGCTGGGCTACTCATTGCTTAGCAGTCATATTTACACAATGCTTATACCTGATAAGAAGCGCTGTGCAATGCTTAGCATTGCTTATTTTTCATTTTATAGACTATCTGCTGTATGACATTGATTCATCATTCATTGCATATTATAAATTTGTTTACGGTCCCTGACAGCCTCCAATGTGCTTTCATTACATTTATTCGTGTGTGACTATACTGTATGGGGCACTTGAGTTTATATGGGGATTTCACAACTTTATTAAACCGACACCTGACGTCTTGACCTAATGCAGTACTCCGGTTAACAAATATATGTTATTTAGTAGGTAATAAAAAAAAATTGCTTATGCACTGCTGTCACATTTAAAATGTGAATTGGTTACAGTGTGGATTGAACAGGGAATGTCTGTTTGCAAAGCGTACGTTCTAACCACTGCACTATTGCACTACTGCTTATGTTGGATGTCTCTTGCTATTTAACTTCTTGTGCTGTTTAAGCTGGACTAAGCATAGCTAAGCAATGGGCACACCTGCACAGCTATGCTTAAACTTTATCGCATTTATAAGAAAAAAAAAAATTTTGTTGTGTGATTTTTATCTGTACCCTTCAGAATATCCCTACTAATGCTAAACCCTGTACTTTTATTAACTTTCTACTTCGTGGTGGTGGGACATTTGTCCCTTTTGCCTTTCACCACTTTTGTTTTCCTGACGAGTTGGGGGTGTTATGAGCATTCCCACTCATTTTAATTGCCAAAATACAATTCTGGAGTGTAGGGGCGTGTGTATTGTTAGAGCTCTTCTCTCAGACACACTCCCTGCACTCGTACACAGCTCCATGTCCATTTAACAGCACAGGCAGCGTGCCTTCATGAATATGCAAGGCACGCTGCCATGCTGTACAGGAACTGTCCCTGCCATGCAGGCATAACTTATTCCTGCACCGCTGCTTACTGAATCCCAGGGATGATTTTATTCAGTGCAATATCCTCAGCATAATGCACTTGGAGAGGAAGCGGATAGTTCTAAATGAAAAACTCACATATCTCTGTCCAGAAACTTATGCAATACTTTTTTCTGAAGTGGTCAGCTTGCAAACATAAAAATAGCCAGTAGCATCTCATTTCTGTATTGTGTACTCTATACTTCTCCCTAGATAAAAAAAAAATGTATCTTTACTTCTGGAACTGTACTTTCAAAGGAAAAGGGAGCACAAAGAAAGAGTGGATAGCATCTACTACTTTCCCTACTATATGACATCTACATTCTGTTTACACATACACACACACACACACACACACACACACACACACACACACACACACACACACACACACACACACACACACACACACACACACACACACACACACACACACATACACACTTGTATTTTTCTTCCTAACTCACTATTGTAACAGACATAGCAGTGATATACTCTCATGAGTGCTGTAGTCATTGTAAGTGCAGTAAATGTTATTATGCATGAGTTGCAGAGATGTATAACCTCAAGCATGGATTAATCTACAAAGCCAGGTTAAATCAAAGAAACTCATGTACAAAAGTACAAGGTGTTTGTGCAGATTTATAATAAAAAGGCCTGGAAGAAAGTAGCACATCGAGAACATATTGAACACAAACTGAGAATTACTTATTACATAGCCAAAGGTATCAATGAGCAGACAGCCACAGAAATGAAACAAGACAAAAATCTATTTCATGAAGGGAGTGAAACTCAAAAGCTAATAAATCATCTGGGGGTATCCCATATTTAACTTAGTATTGGAAGATGCATCATCAATATAAAATAAACTAAGCAATGCTAAAATTCATTCCAATCAATAGATCTTGGTACTGTATATATAAATACTAAAAATATCAATTCAGAAATGAATGACTTGTAACCACTCTGTATTAAAAATGCAAATATTTTAATGATATTCTTCAAAACTATAGCCTACACACAGAAAATGTAGCCCTACACATCATTATCCTCACAACATCTAATACTACATTTCTCTCACAAAAGCTTGTCTGCATAAGTTGAAAAAGAAAAGGCCAAAAACCTGACCTGGAAAAGAATAACTCTCAAAAATCGTTCTTCTCCTTAAAATGTCTTTTTGCAGGGGGGTGCAAGCCTCTCTGTCACACCCCCTGAACTTATATATACCAACTCAGAGATTGCCATAACTTGGAGAAAAGGGAATACTCCCAGAAATTGCATTTTGGGCTTAACATATACAAGTCTGATCTTTCAGCCATTCAGTCTCCATGTTTCTAGATTCTTTCTACATTTCAAATGGTTAGCCATCCATGTGCTCTAAATACATTTGATAAACTGGCTTCTTTTGATGAAATAGTAATACAGCAGGGAATGTTCAAATAAATAGATTTTAAAAATTATTTTTGTTGCTAAATCACATTGCAACTATTGAGTTCAGATGATCATTTATTAAATGTAGGCAGATATTGAATGAATTAGCATTAGTTATTCAACTTTCTGTAAAAAAACTCTTTTTGTACAGAATCATCGCCCAGCCGTTAAACATACATCACGTTAGTTCTGTCATATTACATGAATACAAGTAGCAGAACCAGTTAATTGTAAATTATGTGAATATCTTCTCGATGACTACTGTAAATATTTACTGCGTATAGATTATTGCTAAAATACCATGTAATAATGATGTCTGCCAAACTCTGGTAATGGTAGAGAGATGAAGAGAGTTACTTCGCATTTCTACACTCTAGAATCTTTTTTTTGCATCCCCACAGAACCAAGTCCAATGGCTTCTC